>NC_045436.1:183496197-183519911 GCF_002776525.5 Piliocolobus tephrosceles
GAGGCCCTCGGTACATGTCCGTGAGTGAACAGACAAGCAAGTGTTGGTGTGCCTGTGTCGCCTGCAAGCACAGGACTTTCCAGGAGGGTTTTCAAATGCACAGCAGGGTCCCTTGAGGGAGCCAGAAACTGATCCTGGAGTCTGGGTGCTCTGGAGGAGACGGCCCCTCCTGTGGGTGGGGAGTTCGCGTCTGAGTCAGCTGGTGTGGTGTCAGCGTATGTGGCCGGGAGCTCCACGCTGCTGGGCCAGGCCTGGGTGCCTGTGCCACGCCCCAGGGAGGGGCTGTGGGCAAGCCCTGAAAGAGCCGTTGACATGCCAGACCCCGAGGGCCCCCGGGCCAGAACACTTGCAGAAAGGTAAAGAAGGCCTCTCCCTTCTCAGCTGGGCCTCCAGCACCCCTGCAGGGGTCTTGGGTTCTGGGGCCTGGGGCAGGGCCACAGCCTGAGGTGAAACAGAGCAGGGCTGGCAGTTAGGGGAGGCTCGCCTGGCTTTCCTGTATGCCGTCTGCTCCACGCGGCTCACAAACCAACCCATGGAAACCCCACACCCGTCTGCTCAGATCCAATTTAAGCAGCACAGACTCCACCCCCGCCATGTCCCACTGGGAAGGGAGCTTCACGGCACCTGCGGTTGTCCAAAAGTCCAACCTTAGCAACACATTTTGGTTAACAGACAACTTTTAAACATTGCCAACACCCTGGGAGTGTGGGCCGCCGATTACTCACACTGCAGTCTACACTTACCCAACCACAGCAGGCACCAAGGGGGCGTCAAGGACAAGGAGGTTGCTGCTGGGGCAGTGGCAGGGCAGCCAGGTGGAGCTGGATGCGGACAGAGAGGGTGCCCTGCCGAGCTGCAGACAGGCAGCAGCCCCTGGCTCCAGCCACAGCCTTGAGCCACACTGCCCTGAAAACCACCTTGGGGCAAGTGGCTCAAGTGACCTCCAGGAAGGCCCTGTCCTCAGAGGACCCTGGCATTGCTGTCAACCCATTTGCTAAATACTTTACTGAATAAAAGAATCCGGTCTACAAAATGTATCCACTCCACCCCAGCCCCCTGCAACCTTGGGCCTAGTGGGGTCACTTCTTCGTCCCCATCTCTGAGATGCAAGGAATACTCACCATGTGGTTAATGAATGAATGAATGTACTGTGTGAATGAATGAATGAATGTACTGTGAATGAATGAATGAATGTACTGTGTGAATGAATGAATGAACTGTGTGAAGGAATGAATGTACTGTGTGAATGAATGAATGTACTGTGAATGAATGAATGTACTGTGTGAATGAATGAATGAATGTACTGTGTGAATGAATGAATGTACTGTGAATGAATGAATGAACTGTGTGAATGAATGAATGTACTGTGAATGAATGAATGAACTGTGTGAATGAATGAATGTACTGTGCGAATGAATGAATGAATGTACTGTGAATGAATGAATGAACTGTGTGAATGAATGAATGAACTGTGTGAATGAATGAATGTACTGTGTGAATGAATGAATGAACTGTGAATGAATGAATGAATGTACTGTGAATGAACGAATGAATGTACTGTGAATGAAGGAATGAATGTCCTGTGTGCAGGAACGAATGCACTGCGTGTGTATGTGGGGGGCTGCTCATGCCTGCCAGCACAGAGGAACTCTTCTGTGTGGGTTGGGGGACACCTTGCAAAGTCCTGGTGTGTGAGTTACATGTATGGATACTCATCCTGTGACCCTCAGCAGAAGGCAGGATAGAGACTTCCGGTTCACAGAAGAGGTTTTGAGAGTCAGAGGGATTTCCAGCAAGACTGAGAGCATGAAGTCACACAAGCTCACTCCGTCACTGGCCTGTGGTCCCTGCCTCAGTGCAGAAACAGCTCTGCCTGAGACCCCAGCCGATCCAACCCAAGGGGCCACAGGATCTGGAAAATTAAGCCCACCTGACCCCAGTTCTCCCATGTCCCCCTCTCTGAGCACAGTAAAGAACACTACCATGTCCTATGGTGCCCCAGGGCCTTCGCAGGCGTGCTTTTAGAGAGGCCTCCCACTACAAAAGCAAGTTCCTCCTGGCTGCCGTCTACTCCAGCCCTCCAAACCAGCCCCGTCCCTTCCCAGACAAATCAGCTGTGGCCCTGCCTGGAGCACCCCCAAGGCCTCAGTCCACCACCACTCCACATCCTAGCTGGAGACCCCCAGGCCTAGGCCCACCACTGCCCTACATCCTAGCTGAAGCCCCCGAGGCCTGGGCCTACCTCCACCCCACATCTTAGCTGGAGAACCCCTACCCAGGCCTGGGCCCACACCACCCCACATTCTAGCTGTAGACCTCCAGGCCAGGGCCCACCACCACCCTTCCTCCTAGCCAAAGCCCCCCAGGCCTCAGCCCACCACCACCCTACATCTTAGCTGGAGACCCCCGGCCTGGGCCCACCACCAAGTGGAGGCCCCAGGTTGTAGAGCTCACTGAGACGGCATGAGGGCCTGGCTGGCAGAACAGCTCCTGCTGCCCCTGGGCTGTTCCGCAGCCTCCTAGGCCTCCTGTGAGACTGGGTGAGCCTGGAAGCCGCTGCCATGGCCACAGCTGGACTGAGACGGGGACTGTGCCTCAGTGAGTCTCTGGAGCAGCACCCTGGCTTCCCACACAAGAACATGCCCCAGGCCTGGCGCCTCCTTCCTCTCCTCAGACCCGGAGCCAGCGGCTTCGCCGAGGAGCCTGAGCTCCTTTCAGCCAAGGAAGCTGCCCAGAAAGCGAGGGATTAGTCCAGGGATGCAGAGTAGCTGCAGTACCACCGCCCCACACCGCTCTGGGAAAAAGGCCTGTGGATTCGAGTCCAGACCCTGAGCAGCGGTTACCAGGCCTGCTGTGGGGACCCGTGGAGGGTCTGAGATCCTTCCAGGCGGTGGATGAAATCGAAGCCCATTGCATGAGGGCACCTTTCGCTCCCATGCTCTGATGGGCACACAGTGGCTTTCGAGGGCTACAGGCCAGAGCAGGCATCTGACAAGGCTGGTAACATACGCAGCCAAGGCTAGATTTTCTTCATAGACTTCAACTAACAGCACATCTCAGCAGATGAAGTGCTGGAGCGGATATGGGAATCCAGCTTCCACTAAGCCAGGCAATACAAAGATTTGCACAAACAGAACCATGCCTTTTCTCAGTCAGGTTTTTCACATGACACATTATGCTATTTATGTTCATGTGTAATAGCAATATTTTCTTATTTTTAAGTGAATTGACAAGTATTCTGAACATTTCTGTTATGATTTAGAAAATGATAAGTATCCATAGGTATAACCCACACAAACAAAAGTTCTTCAGTGTCCTCAATGAGTTTTTTGCTTTTTTGTTTCTTTTTGAGATAGAGTCTGACTCTATTGCCCAGGCTGGACTGCAGTGGCGCGATCTTGGCTCACTACAACCCCTGCCTCCTAGGTTCAAGAAATTCTCCTGCCTCAGCCTCCCGAGTAGCCAGGATTATTGGCGTGTACCACCACGCCAACTAGTTTTTGTATTTTTAGTACAGATGGGGCTTCACCATGTTGGCCAGGCTGGTCTCGAGCTCCTGACCTCAAGTGATCCACCCGCCTTGGCAGATCCCAAAGTGTTGGGATTAAAGGCATGAGCCTCGCTCTGTCACCCAGGCTGGAGGGCAGTGGCACACACAGTTCACTGCAGGCTTGACCTCCCCTGGCTCGGGTGATCCTCCCACCTCAGTCTGCCGAGTAGCTGGGACCACAGACGCACTCCACCACACCCAGCTAAGTTTTGTATTTTTTATAGAGATGAGGTCTCCCTATGTTGCCCAGGCCGGTATCGAACTCTGGGCTCAAGTGATCCTCCTGCCTGGGCCTCCCAAAGTGCTGGGATTACAGGCATGAGCCACTGCACCTGGCCCTCAGTGACTTTTAAGAGTGTGAAGGAGTCCTCAGATCAAAACATTTGAGAAGCAAGGAGGTGGAATTTGTCTTTGTCCTGGGAGCCTGGAGTCTAAATACTGCATTGAGTGGCTTATCTGTGGTTTTCACTTAAAATACAGGTTAGATCATTTGTTTCTGTTCGCATTCTGTCCTAGTTGCTTCTATTTATTTTTTCTTTCTTTTTGAATATGTGAAACATTAACAGGGTTCCAAACATCAGAGTGTTTTGTCTAAGATTAAAAGCCCTCTGGGTGATTCCGATGAGCAGAGGCCAGGAAGGATTGAGCAAGACCATCCCCAGGCTCCTTCCTCCGCTCTGGTTTCCAGATCCCATGACTGGGGACCTATAAATATTTTCCTGACATGGAGCAGGATCAACTTCAGCATCTGTTAGCTTCGCCCCAAAGTAGGGAAGCCTAGAGCCCCTGGGAGGGCTCCGCACCGCACACACTGCCTGCCTGCAGCCCCAGCCCTGTGCGGGGCCCTGGGGAGGGGGGCCCCCTTTGTGTGGCTTACTTCCTGACTCCCTGTGCTTTCCACCCCAGACCCTCAGCCCACTCTGACCTCCCTCCAAGAGGGATGGCTTGCAAATGCCCTCTGGCCACCGTGTAGACAGCTAGGCTGCTCTGTGCAGCTTTAGGCCATGCCAGGAAAGAGACTTAAAGCCGGGGCCCCAAAGGCCAGGGGTGCCTGCGCCGGGATCCAGGAGCTTCCCCAGCCACCTCCAGCATGTAGACTGAAGTCAGGCCACGCACAGGGCTCTCCAGGTCACACCCTGCGCGGGAAGGTGTAGCATGCTTGCTTTAATTTCGAGAAGGCGAAACCAAGAGCCCCTCTGCCCCCGCGCGCTGGGCTTTCCCGGCTTGGGGCACAGAACTCCCCTCAGGGGCACCTAGGGAGGCACTAGGAAGGCGCTTGATGGAACGGGAGAGAAACGGGGAGGGAGAGGAGAGAGGAGAGGGGGGAGGAGTGTGGGAGGGGAGGAGGGGGAGGGGAGCTAACGGGACGGGAGGGGAGGGGAGGGACAGGACAGACAGACAAAGAAAGGGGTGCGGCAGCACGGCCAGGGGAGGAGGACGATCCAGGCCCGGGGAAGGTCGCTGGGCAGGGCGAGTTGGGAAAGCGGCAGCCCCCGGAGCCCCTTCTCGTCCTTTCTCCCACGTCCCATCTGCCCCTCGCTGGAGGCCAGGCCGTGCAGCATCGAGGACAGGAGCAACTGGAGCCTCATTGGCCGGCCCGGAGCGCCGGTCTCGGGCTTAAATAGGAGCTCCGGGCTCTGGCTGGGACCCGACCGCTGCCCGCCGCGCTCCCGCCGCTCCTGCCGGGTGAGTACTGCGTGCCACCAGGACACCCAGAGAGGGCCCAGGCCTCCTGCACTTTCCCCGCGGCCCAGAACCTTGTGGCACCTCCAGAGGGACCCCCAGGACTGGCTGCTACCGAGCTTCGGGTCTAGTCCCGGGGGCAGCCAGTCGGCCAAGGCCCCGGCTCCCTGCGACGGCGAGGGCACCTCCCGGAGGCCGCACCCAGACCGGCCCGGCAAGCTGCAGGGACTCGCACTGAAAACCTGCCCGTTACCCCTGGTCGCTCGCAGGCGCACGGGCGATCTAACCCCGCGCCGCCCCCTCCGCGGATGGGGGGTCTCGAAGCGCCGCAGGAGAGCTTTACGGAGCAGGGAGGGGGGCGCGGGCGCTGGGGGCCGTCCTCGGAGCCCAAAGTGCCGCAGCCCTCTCGGCTGTCCACCCCGAGGCTGCCACGACGGTGCCAGCGCGCGGCTGCTCCTCTCTGTGCTCCCAGGTGATGGAAAACCCCAGCCCGGCCGCCGCCCTGGGCAGGGCCCTCTGGGCTCTCCTCCTGGCCACGCTGGGCGCCGCCGGCCTGCCTCGTGGGGGAGAGTCCGTCTGTTCCGCCAGAGCCCCGGCCAAATACAGCATCACCTTCACGGGCAAGTGGAGCCAGACGGCCTTCCCCAAGCAGTACCCCATGTTCCGCCCCCCCGCGCAGTGGTCTTCGCTGCTGGGTAAGTGCAGCCCGCTCCTCGCCTTCTGCTCTTCCAGGAGGGCTGCGGCAACGGAGCCCCCAGCAGCTGCACGGCGCTTCCCAGTTTGGGGCGCGCTCACGTCTGGGAGACTCTAATGCAAGAGTGATTGCCGAGCGCCTGCGGTGTGCGGTTCCGGGGGTGCAGTGGGGGCAGGGGGCGGTCACGGGGAGAGTGGGCTGCAGGTGGGTCGGGGCAGGGGCAGCCACAGGGTGTCACGGTCCGACGTGACGGGGCGGGGACCATGGTTCCCTGAGGGCGGCGGGGAGGGATTTCCTGGGGCGCCCGCTGGGATCCAAGCCCGACCGTCCTCTCTGACCATGGCCTGCGGCGCGGCCGGGTGGTCCCGCAGGGGCCGCGCATAGCTCGGACTACAGCATGTGGAGGAAGAATCAGTACGTGAGCAACGGACTGCGCGACTTTGCGGAGCGTGGCGAGGCCTGGGCGCTGATGAAGGAGATCGAGGCGGCGGGGGAGGCGCTGCAGAGCGTGCACGCGGTGTTCTCAGCGCCCGCAGTCCCCAGCGGCACCGGGCAGACGTCGGCGGAGCTGGAGGTGCAGCGCCGGCACTCGCTGGTGAGCTCGGGGCCAGCCGGGGGCGGGGGCCACGGGGCCGGGGCCGGGCGCGCTGAGCCGCCGTCGCCGCAGGTCTCGTTCGTGGTGCGCATCGTGCCCAGCCCCGACTGGTTCGTGGGCGTGGACAGCCTGGACCTGTGCGACGGGGACCGCTGGCGGGAACAGGCGGCGCTGGACCTGTACCCCTACGACGCCGGGACGGACAGCGGCTTCACCTTCTCCTCCCCCAACTTCGCCACCATCCCGCAGGACACGGTGACCGAGGTGAGCGGGCGCCCCGCGCGCGCAAGGGCCACTGTGGCCCCCGCGGTGGGGACGGGGCTGGGGCCTGGCTGCGCCCTCGCCTCCCAGCACAAAAACTCCCGCTTGCGGCTTTTGTGTGGAAGAGGCTGTTTCTAGCGCCCGCGGTGAGCAAGGGGGTGCAGCTCCTCCCACACTCCCCCAACCCGGAGTCGCAGCACCGCAGGGAGGAGAGCAGGACGCGCCTCCTGACTGAGGAGGCCGCCCCTTCCTGGCCTCGGTTTCCAGCCCCTGTTCCATGGGACGGCTGAGACGAGCACATGGGACCCTGTCCCCCACAGTGGCGCAGAGGGTGTGCTGGACGCTGGGCAGTGGCCCCAGTAAGGCCATAGGCATAACAGAAGGTCAGTTTCTTGGACCCCAGGCCAACCTCCTCTTCCTTTTCCCCAGATAACGTCCTCCTCTCCCAGCCACCCGGCCAATTCGTTCTACTACCCGAGGCTGAAGGCCCTGCCTCCCATCGCCAGGGTGACGCTGGTGCGGCTGCGACAGAGCCCCAGGGCCTTCGTCCCTCCCGCCCCGGTCCCGCCCAGCAGAGACAATGAGATCGTAGACAGCGCCTCAGGTAACGGCCTCCTTCCCATTCTGCAGGCGGCAGGGGGGAGCTGGCGTGGGAAGTGCCCACGGCAGGGCCCAGGGACCTCGACACTCCAGCGGGCAGAGGCGCTGAGGTTCCGCGGGAAACTCAGTGTCCGCCACGGCCTCGTCCTGTGATGGAGAAGCCGCGGCTCACCCCACAGGACATAAGGCTCACACGGGAGGCACAGCAGCCCTGAACCCTGCCGCAGGGCCACGGCCAGACCTGAATCTAAGGCTCGGAGAAATTCCAAGTAGGGATTCCTAGCCTGTGCTGCAAGATGGTGCTAACTTAGAAGATTCAGGATTCTGTTCCTTCCAACACTGAAGATGTGACTCTTCCACATTATTTGCAGTTGAAAGCATCTTACAGGGCCACAGCTTAGGGGAAAGAATGAAAGGAGGCTCCAGACAGTACATGAGAGACTCTGTCCTGTCAGACACGCACCACAGGTGACCTGTGTGTCACAGCTGACAAGGAAGCTTGCTAGGATGGCCCTGTCTGTGTGGCCACCGGGTGACAGCTGTGCTGCAGGGCACCTGTGGGGGTCTTGGGACCCAGCCACCACACAGCTCAGGGCTCTACTCACAGGCGCCTTGGTGTGGGACGGGACAGGTGCTGATGAGCGTTCCGCTAGCTCTTCCAGGCACCTGCTGGACAGGGCAGGCTGGAACGCTGGGGCTGAGTGGCAGTTCCCTCCCCGCCCAGCTGGGTGGCGGCCACTGGTCCCATGGAGCGCCTGGCTGGGTCATGGGTTGGGGCCCGTTGGCTCTGGGTCTCCCCTGATGTGGGTGTGGGAGAGTCAGGGTAGGCCCCAGACAAGAGTGGACTTCAGACTTTACCGAGGAGGAACTGAGCCCACCAACCTGGCCATGGGCCCCATCGTCCTACACCTTGCTGGCTGGAGTTGAGGCAGGTACGGGGCCACCTCCCACACCCCTGCCTCCCAAGCCATGTGGTAGGGACGGATGTCGTCTTGAGGAGCAGCAGTAATTACAAGCTTACTGTCAGCCGTCCCTGGAGGCAAGGGCCAGGTCAGGTCGGACAGGAGGTGGTGAGCTCCCCACGGCTGGTGGGAACCACTCCCCAGACAGAGGCTGTGCCCAGTCCTGGGTCCCTCCTCCTCGTTTGGGATGAACTGGGCTTCCCTGCGCCAGCCTCAGTGCTGCCCCTGCCCAGTTCCAGCTTGGGCTCCTCACTCATTTGTCCAAGCGGATGCCGCATTCCAAGCAGATGTGCCCAAGCCACTTATCCAACAGGCAACATGCCAGCACTGTCTGTGCTGTGCAGCTAGTCTGGCGGGAAGAGACTCCATGGGCAGAGGGTCCAGAGAGGTGCGGTGTGACCCACCTTCGGGGGCACTGGGCCTCCGCGGGCAGGGGAGCACATGGCCAGTGCCCTGGGCCAGGAGAGGGATAAAGTCAGCAGCCAGGAGAAGGATAAAGCAGCATTGCAGGGGAAAGAGTGTGGGGAGAGAGTGTGCTGTGAGCTCTGAGCAGGAGGCAGAACATGGAGAGCAGGGTGGAAAGGGGACAGAGCCAGCTGTGCCAGCTGGGGGACCACAGTGGGGAGCTGGTGATAGGGAGACCCGTCTAGAGAGTTCCATCCAAACAGCGCCTGAGCAGGATCAAGCCGAGCACCTTCCCTCCCCAGTGTTCCTGGGAAGCGCCACTGTGAGGCATGGCACCCCATCCCAGGGCGCTGCAGGCATCGTGGCTTTGAGAAGGACAGCCACTCCCACCAGCCCCCTCTGGTGCCTCCTGCACCCGCCTGCCTCATGCTGGCCTGCTTCTGTTCCCTCGTGCCTTCGCGGCTCTCTCCCCAGCACCCGCCGGGCTGGCCCTGTGGGGATGGAGCACAGACCACCGCCCACAAGGTCTCTCCTGTGACTTTTAGTTTCCCAAGGGCAGAGGCTGGGACTGGCATGTGGTGGCTGGCACTGAGGAGGCTCTGCCAGGTCCACGCCAGGCCAGCCTGGCTCCGCTCTGGCTTCCTGCTCACACGCTGGATGCCTGTCCCCAGGCCTCCTCCTCACAGGACACTTGCGGTGCGGCCCTCGCTGCAAAACAGGCACTGCAAGCGCTCACTGACTCCTCATCGCAGCGAGGGCAAGGGCGCTGCCACCATCCTGGTTTCATTCAGGAAGCCGGGGAGTGCTGGGATCTCCCAGCAGCTCTGTGTGCTCCCCAGGTGGGCTGCCTGGGGCCCTGGCTCTCTGGTGTCTACACCAGTGCCGTTACGAAGCCTCAGCACCGAGGTCTTTGCAAGCCCTGTTCCCGCCTCTCTGGAGAGGGCTGCTCCAGGTGTGGGCCTGGCCAGGGCTGCACGACCATTCCAGGCACTGCACCTGCACACCAACCCTCTTCTCCACTCTCTTTCATCCTTCAGTAGCCACAAAGCTGGCAGCAGGGTCCTCGCAGATTTGTGAGGAGAGCCAAGCCCTTGCTGACTGTCCTCGAGAGCACGGCAGAGTGAGGTGGGGCTCCTGGCCTCCTTCAGGGCTGCCCGCTCTGGGCCACACAGCCAGAGAAACACTGTCCATCTGGCTGGCTTGGCCTGTGAGGTGCAAAAGAGGTCTTTTCACTTTGATTTAGAAAAATGGAAATTACCAAGTGACTTAACCATAACACCAAATGATGATTTTTAAATTTATGAAAATTGTGGAACCAGATGGGACACAGGGAAACGAGAAGGATACTGAAATGTCTGGGTCCCGTGGGGGTCCCGGTCCCGCAAGACAGACAGCGAATCCGCTGCCCCTGTCTGTTATTCCGGTAAATGTAGCAGCTGGGTCCAGGCTGGGACAGAGCAGCTTTCTACAGCAGGGGTGTCCGCCCTCTCCTGGGGTTCCTACGGGGGTCCCCGGCGCCTCTTACTCTGCCACGATGTGGGAGTTCCAACACCACAGAGACTTGAGCGGCAGCTCCGGCTCTTCCATAGAAACGCGCAACTTCAGTCCTTGGGTTGTGTCCGAGGTTGCCATGGTGCCATCCACCATCCATCTTGCCGCTCGCTCTGCGACTGCGCCGAGAAACGCACGTGCCCCCGAAGTGTGGGCGTGGCCTCTGATGAATGCACACGTTGGTGGGAGGGGCCTCTGTTTGTACGAAGCGCCTCTTCACGCGAGCGTTCACCTCCGTCTCTCCTGTGCTTCCCCCAGTTCCAGAAACGCCGCTGGACTGCGAGGTCTCCCTGTGGTCGTCCTGGGGACTGTGCGGAGGCCCTTGTGGGAGGCTGGGGGCCAAGAGCAGGACTCGCTACGTCCGGGTCCAGCCAGCCAACCACGGGAGCCCCTGCCCCGAGCTCGAAGAAGAGGCTGAGTGCGTGCCTGATAACTGCGTCTGAGACCAGAGCCCCGCAGCCCCTGGGGCCCCCGGAGCCGTGGGGTGTCGGGGGTTCCTGTGCAGGCTCACGCTGTAGGCGGCCGAGGGCACGGGGGGTTCGCGCTGCTCCTGACCGCGGTGAGGCCGCGCCGACCACCTCTGCACTGAAGGGCCCTCTGGTGGCCGGCAGGGGCATTGGAAACAGCCTCCTCCTTTCCCATCCTTGCTTCTGGGTCCCCATGTCCCGTCTGCTCTCAGCCTCCTGCTTCTGCATAAAGTCATCCCCAAGGCTCCGTCTACTCTAAATTATGTCTCCTTATAAGTTATTGCTGCTCCAGGAGATCGTCCTTCATTGTCCAGGGGCCTGGCTCCCACGTGGTTGCAGATACCTCAGACCTGGTGCTCTAGGCTATGCTGAGCCCACTCTCCCGAGGGCGCATCCAAGTGGGGGACACTTGAGAAGTGAATAAATGGGGCAGTTTGGGGAAATTCTGTGTTTTCATGTTATGTATGGATCTCTTTGCATTTGAATAAAGACTATCTCTGTTCCTAACAAGTGTCGTGCTGGCTGTCCCCACACTTGTTCTGGGCCCTGTGCAGTGCGGGGACACCTGGTGTGCGCTAATGGGGGACACAGGTTCAGAAGGCGCCTGGTGACGCCGTCTGGGCCATGAGGCATATGCTCTGTGTGTGGGAGGGAAGCTTGAGACCCACAGGTCTCCCCACAACAGAGGCCACCCCTGGCCCATACAGGATTTCAGAAGACAGCAAATGGTGTGTCAGATGCATCCACAAACCCAGAAGGCAGGTGCCTGCCCACAGGACGACCAGAAGCTCACAGGAGGGGCACCTCAAGATCCGGACGAGGCCCCAGAAGCCGTCACTCTGGCCCCTCCTTTGTGGGAGCAGCTTGCATTGCTGCTGCTCGTGGGGGGCCACTGACCACCAAGACCCTCACAGCCCATCAGGCCATCAGCAGACGCCTCCTGGGACCTGAGCTCAGAGGCCCCAACCTCAAAGATGTCCCCAGGGGCTCACTGTGATCTGCCGTGGCCCTCCCCACCAGTGCCACTCTCCTGGTGGAACCCCAGGGCCCTCCTAGCGCCTGGGCCAGAGCTGTGTGTGGTTTGAGGATGGAGATGCTTGGGGATGGCTGCTTCTCCTTCAGTCCTCTCCCAGTGACTAGAAGGTGGGGGCTCATTTCCCTCACCCTGAGGCCTGGGAGACGACCCTTCCTCATAACTAGCTAAGGCCCTCCAGCCCTGATGCTTCTAGAACCAGATCCCAGGCCCAGCTCCCACCACCCTGCACGCCATCCCCGCCCACCATCCTTGAAAACGATGAACGTAAACCCAAGCTCCCGGGCGCGTGAGTTCTGAGGGTACGTGGAGATCCGAAAAACCCCGGACTTCAAGTGTTCTTAAGGTTCCTGGGACTGATAATGCCAGCAGGCCCCTGAAGGAATGGTCATAAATCCTGCGTAGAGATCACACTGTGTACTTGGAACCCAGAGGGTCCCCAGGAACATGAACCCACAATCGGAACCCACAAAACGCACAGAACACCAGCCCTGATGCTCCTGATTCAGAGCACATGGCAAACTCCACAGTCAGAGCCGCCGGGCCACCGGGGCTGGTGTGACCAGGAGAAGATGCTGACCGAGTTAACCTCGCCAGCAGCTCTAAACTCAGAAACACCAGAGCAGCACAAAGGGGTGGTGCATCGAAGCCTTGACAGATGGACACAACACTCCAGTCGAAGGGCAGAGTGTGCAAGAGCAGACTCCCAGAACCATGCACTACTGTGGAGCCTGTGAAGTCCTGTAGGAAAGGCTGGGGAAGGGGTTGCAGTGGAGACCCCCGCAGACACCCACATCCACCTGCCCTCCCTCCTGGAGCATGGAGCTGGGGGGCCCTGGGACGGGACAAGAGTCACTTTTCCCTCCTGGAGCGTGGAGCTGGGGGGTCCTGGGGTGGGAGAGGCGTCACTTCGGGGCCGGAACATTCACTGCCCAGGTGAGAGGCTATCGTGCTGTCTCCTGGCCTCAGGGACCCCAGGGTATGTGTTGACGTAGGTGCCATCACAGAAGTCTCTGGGGCCCCCATGCCACCAGGATGGACACTGTTGTTCTGAGGCACTGAGATTTGAAGGAGACCAATGGGGAGCGCCATCCAGTAATGGAATGCTGTGTGAGGAATCCCACAGGGGCCGCCTGGCCGGAGGGTGGGTCAGACGGGACCTACGTGGCTGCCCTCGCCTGAATGAGGTGGGGAGCACGGGAAGGCGCAGAGTGCAGAAACAGCACCGCATCAGTGGCCACCATCTTGAAAGCAGTGAGTAGTGGGTATGGACAGGAAAATGGAGAGGAGAAGCTCCTGCAATCATCCCGACAGAGGGAGGTGTGGGCCTCAGAAACACCCATGGGAATGGTAAGAAATGGATGAGTCTGGGTTTGTTTTGATGAAAAGGCAACATGAATACTGACAGACCTGCGTTTAACATGCCTCCCAGAGACACCAAAGCAGTTGACCCCATCCCAGTTTCAGGAAGGCCTTGACCCAACTGGGTCAGCGTGGGGAGCCAGGGGGGCAGTGAGCAAGTGAGGGCAAGTTCACACCTGAGGGTCCCATTCGTGGTCTGTAGCCCCCTGTACACTGAGCTGCCACAGGTGGACGGGGGGCACCTGGGACAGGAGGAGGAGCCCCACACCTGCACTGAGACTGCGTGCCACTCGTGTTAGTGGGACATGGCTATGCTGGGCTCCAGGGGGCTGCTGGGCCTACGGGGTGGGGGTTGGCCCAGCCCAGCGTGCCGAGGAGAGGTGGTTGGCAGTCGTGTCCAAGCCACAGGATGATCATGGAATGGCCCACTGTGCTCAGCAACAACACACGGGCCATGGGGACTGGGGCTGCGGGGTCTGTGGCACTGGGGGACGAAGACAAAGGGTAGAACATGGAGAAGTCCCGCCATACTCCAATGGAGCTGCAGAAGAGGGTGTGTGGATGGCACAAACCAGACGCCTGCCTTGGCGCTCTCAGGGGACACCCTCCACCCACAGAATGGCGAAATGGGATGGAGCCAGCTCTGAGACACTGTCCCTTTCATAAGATGCAGGGAGGACTCTACTTTCTACCCCCACTTCTAAAAATAAGCAAACAAACACATTGAGGCTGGAGCAAAGAGGTGGTGTCAGGCCAAAGAAACAAGCTCATGAGCAGCTGGGAGAGACAGGGTTCCTGAGGGCTGCTGTGAGCTTGGCCAGCAGAAGAGTGAAAAGGTGAACCCGGCACCCCACACAGAGAGGCACCCTCGAGGCCAGCAATGCCCTGTGATATAGGAAAGGACAGGAGCGATTCTCTCCACAGGACCTTTCCCAGTCCCTAGTGTGAGCCCCAACCATCAAAATCAGGCAACGAGCACAACACGAAGATTACATAAACGAGAAAACAAGTCACTGTAATTGAAAGCCAGGGGAAAAAAAAAAAAAAAAAAACAGAACCGATTCAGACACCCAAGCTCTCAGATAATTAACTTGTCAGAAATGTAATATAAAATAGAACAAAAATGAACAACCAACAAGGGAAATTAGAAACAAACAGATACACTTGGAAAGGAAAAATTATAAAATGAGGAAGCCTTAGTCAGAGAGTCGGAGAGCTAATTAGCATAGCTGAACGAAGAATTAGTGAACTGGAAGATCTAGCTGAAGGTATCAGGCAGAATGCAGCATGGAGAGACAGGAAATGGGAAATTTCACAAAGATATGGAAGGCAAGATGGAAAGTGCTAAAATGTTTTAAATCAGAGACTCTAAGGGAAATAATAGGGAGAGTGGAGAAGAGACAATGTTTAAAGAGAAAATAGTGCAAATTTACAGCACTGGTTAAAATTAAAAGCTGTCTCCAGAAACAGAAAGCACAATATATTCCAAAGAGGAGAAACGAAAGCAGTCCCTGCCCATGCACAGTATATTGAAACTGGTGAACACTAAACACAAAGAAAAAACCTTCAAAGGACCCAAAGGAATGTACAGATTGCTTACGAAGGAACGACAGCTTGAATGACAGCTACTTCCTAAGTGCCCAAAGGGAGTCAGAAGGCAGTTGGATAATCCTTTTGAAATGCTGAGAGAAATTAACTGTCAACCCAGGGCTGAGAACTCAGCAACATTTCAATAATGAGGGCAAAATGCAGACATTTTCAGATTAACAGAAACTGAAGTATCTTAAGACCAAGATAATGACACTGAAAATTTCTAAAGGATGTCGTTCAGGGTGGAGGAAAATTATCCCAGAAGGATGGTCTGAGATTGGAGGAATGGTAATACAAATATTTTAAAATCTCTCCAATAGCAAAAGTATAAATTCCCCAAAGATGGAGAAAAAAATAACAGCAAAATCAGAAAAGCTGAAAAGCAGCAGTAAAGTGAGAGCTGGTCATCAGGGCTGACGGAAACAAACCCTAAGCTGGAAGTTTAGGTTCACAAATTCAAATCACTTGCCAGGCATGGTGGCTCACGCCTGTAATCCCAGCACTTTGGGAGGCTGAGACAGGTGGATCACTTGAGGTCGAGTTTGAGACCAGCCTGGCCAACATGGTGAAACCCCATCTCTACTAAAAATACAAAATCTGTTGGGCGTGGTGGCAGGTGCTTGTGATCCCAGCTGCTCGGGAGGCTGAGGCAGGAGAATCGCTTGAACCCAGGAAGCAGAGGTTGCAGTGAGCTGAGATTGCACCATTGCACTCCAGCCTGGGCGACAGAGTGAGACTCCATCTCAAAAAAATAAAAAACACCCAAATTCAAATAACTGGGCAAATTTGTAACCACAGAATCTTTAAAAGCACAGGGAATTGTCAGTTCCAAATACATTTATTACCAGATTCTATAATATCATAGTACAATTTTGGTACAGGATAACGCTGACCTCATAAAATGAATCCAAATGCTCTCTTCTCTGACTTTGTGAAAAACGGGTATTAACTTTTTCATAAATGGTTTATAGAATATTTCACAGAATTCACTAGTGAGGCCATTGGGCCTAGAATTTTCTTTGTGGGAGGAGTTTTTAATTATAAATAAAATTTATTCGATTCTTTATTAGACTGAATTTATTAGGCTATTAAAAATTTTTTTCTTGTGAAAGTTTTTGTAATTTGTGCTTTTGAAGAATTTGTCAATTTCATCTAAATTGTCAAATGTATTGGCATGACTCATTCACAAAATTCTTTTAAGACAGGGTCTCCCTCTGTCGTCAGGCTGGAGTGCAGTGGCACAGTCACTGCTTACTGCAGTCTCAGCCTCCTGGGTTCAAGCCATCCTCCCACCTTAGCCTCCTGAGTAGCTGGGACTACAGGTGCCCCCCACCACACCCAGCTGATTTTTTATTGTTTTGTAGCAACAAGGTCTCACTATGATGTCCAGGCTGGTCTCGAACTCCTAAACTCAAGTGATATCCATCTTCCTTAGACTCCCGAAATGCTGGGATTACAGACATGAGCTACACCAGCCCATAACATTTCTTTATTACCCTCTTATTATCTGTAGAATTTATAACGATATCCCCTTTCATTCTGATATTGGTAACTTGTGGTTTTTCTCCTTCTCCCCTGATCAATTTTATTGATCTTTCAAAGAACCAGTTTTGGTTTCATTGGCTTTCTCTAGTGTTTGCTCATTTTGTTTCAGTGACTTCCACACTTTACTTTTTACTTTTTCTTCCATCAATCTTTAATATTTCCTTCCTTCTTACTTTGGGTTTAATTTGCTTTTCTTTTTGTAGTTTATTAAGGTAGAAGTTTAGGTCTCGGATTTTAAACTTTTCTTCTTTTCTAATATAAGTTTTTTTTTGTTTGTTTTTTGTTTTTTTTTTTTTTTGAGACAGAGTCTCACTCTGTTGCCCAGGCTGGAGTGTGGTGGTGTGATCTTGGCTCACTGCAACCTCTGCCTCCCAGGCTCACTGCAACCTCTGCCTCCCAGGTTCAAGCGATTTTCCTGTCTCAGCCTCCCAAGTAGCTGGGACTACAGGCACATGTCACCATGCCTGGCTAGTTTTTAAATTTTTAAAATAGAGATAGTGTCTTACTATGTTGCCCAGGCTGGTCACAAACTCAATATAGGTATTTAAAGGTAGAAATTTCCCTTTAAAAATTGTTTTAGCTGCATACCACAAATGAAATATATTTTCATTGCAATTCAGTTAAAATACTTCCTATCTTCCCTGTGACATCTTCTCTGATACATGATTTAAAACTGTGTTTAATTTCTAAATATTTGGAATTTCTCACGTTTTATTACTGATTTCTAATTCAATTTTATGATCAGGAACATATTCTGTATGATTTCAACCCTTGTAAATTTATCGATACTATTTTATAGCTCCAAGTAAGACCTATCTTAGCAAATATTCCCTGTGCATCCTGTCATGCCTGAGTGTGGTGTTTCATTAATGTTAGTTTGCTCAAGTTGGGTCACATTGGTTGATGGCATTGTTCAGGTCTTCACTATCCCTACTGATTTCCCTTTATTTGTTCCATTATTAAGAGAATTGTTGACATCTCCAACTATAATTGTAGATGTAGCTCTTTCTCCTTCAGTTCTGGCAATTTTTGTTTCATGAATTTGGAAGCTTAAGGTACATATATATTTAAGGTAGTTCCCATTTATCATTATGAAATGCTCCTTTATCTCCAGTAATCTTCTTTTATTTAAAAGTCTACCTTGCCTGACACTAATACTGGCACTCCAACTTCTTGGATTAGAGTTTGCAAGGAATATCTTTTTAAAAGTCAATTTCTTGTAGACGATATTTATTTGGGTCTTGCTTCTTTACTGGTCTGATAATCTCTACCTTTATGTCATTCATATCTAATGGACTTAATTGATATCGTCAGATTTAAATCTACCATTTCATTTTTATTTTGTCTTATCTGTTTTCTTGCATATAATTTTATTTTTGAGCCATGTAACTGTTTTACATAATTAAAAATAAAGTGAAATTTAAAAAGGCAAAATGACTAAACTGTAAATATGGAAAACAAACTGACACAAATGAAATATATTTTATATGAAAATAAAGTAATTACTTCAATAACTTTAAATCGTGTTTTTGCGCATATATCCCTGGGAAAAGACTAAAGAGAATGGCAAAGAAATCTTAGATGGCAGTTAGTAGTCTTTCTGATAATAGCAAATGGTGGTGTGGCTCTTTTGAAACTCTTGCAGGCACCCCCTCTTTACTGTACTTTGCTTCATTGTGCTTTGCAGATATTGTGATTTTTACAAATGGAAGGTTTGAGGCAACCTTGAACTGAGCAAGTCTGTCAGCGCCATTTTCCAACAGCACGTGCTCACGTCATGTCTCTGTGTCACATTTTGGTAACTGCCACAGTATGTCAATGTATTTTATCATTATTATATCTGTTATGACGATTTGTGATCAGCGATCTTTGTAGTTACTGCTGAAACCGTTTTAGGATGCCACCAACTATACCTACGTAAGATGGCAAATGTTGTGTGTGGTCTGACTGCTCCAATGACTGTCCATTGCCTCATTTCCCTCTCTCTCCTTGAGTCTCCCTATTTCCTGAGATAACACTAATATTGAAATTAGGCCACCTAGTAACCCTACAGTGGCCTCCAAGTGTTCAAGTGAAAGGAGGAGCCATCGTCTCTCTCTTGAAATCAAAGGCTAGAAATTATTAACATAAAGCTGAGATAGGCTGAAAGCTAGTGAGCCAGCCAAGTTGTGAATACAAAGAACAAAGTATTGTTATTTTTTGAGACAGGGTTTTGCTCTGTCACCCAGGCTGGAGTGCAGTGGCATGATCATAGCTCGCTGTAACCTTGAACTCCTGGGCTCAAGGGATCCTCCTGCCTCAGCCTCCAAACTAGCTAGGACTACAGGCATGCGCCCAGTTAATTTTTTTTTTTTTATGTATTCTTTGTTGAGACAAGGTTTTGCTATGTTGCTCGGTCTGGTCTCAAACTCCTGGCCTCAAGCAATCCTCCTCCCTCAGTCTCTCAAAGTGTTGGGATTATAGGCATGAGCCACTGTGCCCAGCCAAGAAGAGTTCTTGAAGGACATGAAAAGTGCCACTCCAGTAAACACACAAATGATAAAGCGAAACAACCTTATTGCTGATATGGAGAAAGTTTGAGTGGTCTAGATAGAAGATGAAACCGGACACAACATTCCCTTAAGCTAAAGCCTAATCCAGAGCAAGCCTTTCTCTTCAGTTCTGTGAAGCCTGAGAGAGGTAAGGAAGCTGCAGAAGAAAAGTTTGGAACTAGCAGAGGTTGGTTCATGAGGTTTAAGGAAAAAAAAAAAAAAAAAAAAAAAAGAACAAGGCGAAGCAGCAGGTGCTGATGGAGAAGCTGCAGCAAGTTACCCAGAAGATGTAGCTAAGATCACTGATGAACATGGCTACACCAAATAGTGGATTTTCAATGTAGACAAAACAGCCTTCTGTTGGAAGAAGATGCCATCTAGAACTTTCATAGCTAGAGAGAAGCCAGTGTCTGGCTTCAAAGCCTCAAAAGACAAGCTAACTCTCTCGTTAGAGGGTAGCTGGTGACTTAAAGTTGACTCCAATCCTCATTGACCATTCTAAAAATCTTAGGGCCCTTAATAATTATGCTAAACCTACTCCACTTATGCTCTATACATGGACCAACATGGCCTGGATGACAGCCATCTGTTTACAGCATGGCTTACTGAGTATTTTAAGCCTACTTTTGAGACCTACTGCTCAGAAAAAAAAGATTATTTTGAAGTCTTACTATGCATTGACAATATTGACAATACAGCTGGTCACCCAAGAGCTCTGATGAAGATGTATAGGGGGATCACTGTTGTTTTCATGCCTGCTAACACAACATCCATTCTGCAGCCCATGGATCAAGGAGTAATTTCAATTATCAAGTCTTACTATTTGAGAAATACATTTTGTAAGGCTATAGCTGCTACAGATAGGGATTCCTCTCATGAATCTGGACAAGTAAATTGAAAACCTTCTGGAAAGGATTCACTATTCCAGATGCCATTCAAAACACTGATGATTCATGGGAGGACATAAAAATGTCAACATGAACAGGAGTTTGGGAGAAGCTGATCTCAACCCTCAAGGATGACTGTGAGGAGTTGAAGACTTCAGTGGAGGAAGTCACTGCAGATGTGGTGGAAACAGCAAGAGAACTAGAATTAGAAGTGGGGCCTGCGGATGGGACCGAATCACTGCAATCTCGGGATGAAAGCTGAACAGATGAGGGGTTGTTTCTTATGGATGAGCAAAGAAAGCAGGTTACTGAGATGGAATCTAGTCCTGGTGAAGATGCTGTGAACACTGAAATGAAACCAAGGGTTTAGAATATTCCATAAACTTAGTTGATAAAGCAGCAGCAGGATTTGAGAGGATTGGCTCCAATTTTGCAAGACTTTCTACTGTGGGTAAAATGCTATTAAAGTGTCACATGCTACAGAGGAATCTTTTGTGGAAGCATCAATTGACATGACAAACTTCACTGTTGTCTTATTTTAAGACATTGCCTCGGCCACCACAACCTTCAGCAGCCACCACCCTGATCAGTGAGCAGCGTCCACATCAAGGCAAGACCCTCCACCAGCAAAAAGGTTACCACTCCATGAAGGCTCAGATGATCATTAGCATTTTTTAGCAATGAAGTATGTTAATTAAGGTACATACACTGTTTTTGTAGACACAGTGCCTATTACACACTTAATAGACTACAGTGTAGTGTAAATATAGCTTTTATATGCACTGGGAAACAAAAACATTTGTATGACTTGGTTTACTGCAATGTTTGCTTTATTGGTGGTCTGGATCTGAACCCGCAGTGTCTCCAAGGCATGGCCTGTATAGCTATATTGAAGGATAAAGCAAATAAATTATATTAATGCCAGTAAGTAGATTTTTGGCATACAAGAGATACAAATACATATTCAGTGAAATTAAGTAAAACTCTTCAGTCTCACATTTTGATTGGACCTGAGAGTATGAGCTCATTTTTTAATTTAAAAATAAGCCCACAATAAAACCTTTCCAAGATCTGTCCTCTGAGAAAGCTCAGGGCAATGACAATCTGCAGAAGCAAATGCCCCTCACGTGAATGCTTTTTATACTAAAGAGTGAATGTTATTCTGTCTAAAGGACACAGGAGTGAAACTAAAGGGCCACCACTAGCCAAAGGTTGGGCAACTTAGGTATTAAGAAGAATAATGACTCCAATATATCAGAAAAGCATTAAGTACCCAACCACTCATGAATTCATAATGATACTTTAAAGAATCTCCATTGGTTACATGGCAGCTGTTAGGGAACAAACATACTCCTTCGAAAACTGCTAATTCTAGGGCAAGAGCCAAGTCCGTGGCCAGCCTTTCCTGTGCAAACTGCTTCAAGGCAAGCAGCTAGTTGGTGAGAAGTTCTCCTGTAGCAACCACTGAGGAAAGAGGAATCGAGAGAGAGTGGATGTCAAAACTGCCAGGCAGACGCTGAGGGAACCTGAGAAGGGGCAAGCAGGGACAGCACTGAGCCCCTGGCAGGCTGTGGTCACTCCAGGCAGGACAACTGGATATCATGGCCTCCATTGTGAGGCACCAGGAGGCACTCACCAGCGACTCTAGCTTAAAGTCCAAGCCTGAGTCTCATCAACTCTAGCTGCACATGCCAGTATCTGGGAAGCTGGACGAAGATCCAGCTGACCCCTCACCACTCCCCAGCACAGTCTCTGGAGCAGCAGCGTCAGTGCCCAGGCCCCGTCCTAGCCTCCAGATCAGGACATGAGCTCAACAAGAACCCCCGGAGATTTGCAGTCACAGCGAAGGTGTGCTGAGTCCAACGGCACCTGAGGACACTTTCACCCACACCTGGGATGCTGACCGCCACGAGCAAGGGCCCCAGGGCCTCCAACAAATTAGCGGGTTAAGAAACAGACTGGTGTGGGGAAGGCAGACCCTATGAAATAAGAGTTTTAACAGACATAGCAACCAAGTGTCATGTGTGGATTCTGTTTAGATGCTGATCAAAGTAAATCAACTGTGAAAAAGACCTTTGACTGTGAACTGGGTGTCAGATGACAGGAAGGGATTCTTATTAACCGTGTTGTTATGGCATGGTGACTGTTTCATTTAACAAAGTCCTCACTAGTTAGTGATGCAAACTGAAGTGATGATAGGTGAAAACGGCCTCTGATCTGACATACTTCAAAAGTGTGTGTGTGGTGTGTGTGTGTTGGTTAAATAAAACTAGTTCGGGGTTCATCACACAATTCTCTAGTTTCATGTGCTTAAAATGTTCTAGAATACACAGTTTTGGTTTTTTTAGCTGTGCGTGGAAGTGGAGAAAGTGAGCTAGCCTATCTGGCAACCCCTTCAAGATGTCAGGCTATGAAATAACACTGGCAAACACTTCCATAGTGTGTACTGTGTGTCAGGGACTGTTCTTAGCACTTTACACAGAGAGTATCATTTGGTCTTTACAACCACCGTATAAAGTGGGCTCTTTATTCTCTCAGTGGTATAGACGAGGACACTGAGGCAGAGAACAACTAAGGAACTTACTTGCCCAGATTGCACAGGGTAAGGGGCAGAGGAGGGACACCCAGTGTGGCCCCAGAGTCTAGGCTTGTCCATATTGTGCTACAGAATGTCTCTAAAGGAAAACACTGGTTGTTGGGGAGACTGAGGCAGAGGGCACAGACCAGTGGGAAGGGAGAGAGGTCTCTGAGGAGGAAGGAAAAGGTGGGCTCTGAAACCAGAGCTGGGTCAGGTAGGAGGAAGGGCGGGTCGTGGATGAAGACAGCTGCAAGTGTGTACCTGGTCGCCCTTGCCACGCTTGGAATCCAGCCACAGCTCCACCTGGCACCAGAAAAGCAACAGCTACACCCTTCACCAAATGCCCGCTGTGCACCACATCATGGCTGAGAAGCCCACACTGCCTGTGTTGTCTAATCCTGGCGACAATGCTGTGGGGCAGCACTGCCCCTGCCTTATGGGTGACGACCTGGAGGTCCGTCAACTTGTCCACACTCACATTCCTGAGAAGCAGTGTAGTCAGACAGCCCAGGCCCTCGGCTGCCAGCCCTTGCTCCAAACCACACGATGCATTCTTTCCGTCTTCCCACTTCTTTCCAGAGTGCTCATTAGGGCTCGCTGAAGCATTCTCATGATGGTGCACTCACATGCAAAAAACAAGTGTGTGCAAAAATGTAAGCACCACGTGAGCTTTGCAGCCAAGCTAGCTGTTCTCTGCCACCGTCAAATGCCCAGTCCCCATGACGCAGTCCTGCAGTGATCTTAGTCACATAAGATGTTGCACTGGGGGCGCTGAGGGATGAGTCACAGGACCTCTCTGCACTATTTTTGTAACTTTTTGTGAGTCTACAAATATTTTTAAACAAAAGGTTTAAAGAGAAAACACTGGATGTCACAGCTGAAAAGACCTAATGGATCACTAAATGATTTTCACTCCTTTTTAAAATGAGGAAACAGACTTAGTCTCTTCAGGGCACTCGCTCTTCCTAGTCCAGGTGGTTCCATTTTAGCCAGCTTCCCTTCCTCCTACCCACAAGTCCACACCCACCTCCCCCGCACCCAGCCTCCCACCCTCACCCTCACACCCAGACTCCCTCCAACTGAGCCTCCCCTGGCACGCCCCACACACCCAGACTCTCCCCTGCAACTCTCTCCCCAACACACTCAGCCTTCCCCCCACATACCCAGACTCCTCCCAGACACCCAGACTCCCCTCACACACCCAGACTCTCTCTCACACACCCAGCCTCCCCCCACACACCCAGCCTCCCCTCACATACCCAGTTTTCCCCAGACACCCAGCCTCCCCCCCTCAGCTTCCCCCCACACACCGAGCCTCCCCCCACACACCCAGACTCCCTCCCACACACCCAGCCTCCCCCCACATACCCAGACTCCCCCCACACACCCAGCCTCTCCCCACACACCCAGCCTCCCCTCA
>NC_045436.1:183520311-183557739 GCF_002776525.5 Piliocolobus tephrosceles
ACCCAGCCTCCCCTCACACACCCAGCCTCCCCCCACACCACCTCCCCAATACCCAGCATCCCCCTCTACACCCAGCCTTCCCCGACACACCCAGCCTCTCCCCACACCCCCAGCCTCTCCCCACACATCCAGCCTCCCCCACCACACCCACCTCCTCCATACCCAGCATCCTCCCCCACACCCAGACTCTCCCCAACACACACCCAGCCTCACCCCCCAACACCTATTAGCCTCTCCACCGCACCCAGCCTCCCTCCCCTCCTGCCTACACCTGCCTCCCCATCTCTCATTTCTCATCCTCCTGACACCATCTTCATTAGAAGCTTCTCCTTCACTCCATCAGACGCTTCAATAATCTTTTCAAAGTGGCAGATCAGAAGGAACTCTGCGTCATTAGCTAGGAAAGGCCCCAAATTCTTATGCCTTTTTATCTTGTTCATGGGATTTGCTCCAAGTACCTGCCCAGTGTCAGCGCCACGTGTCACTTCTCAGAAAAATCAATTTTTCAGTATTAGCCAATGAAATACAAACATTCGCTAGCCAGTGGCACCTGCAACGGATCCATTTCAAAGAAAGTATTACCAGAAGTGGCTTAAGCAACAGAAATGCAAATGTTAACATTTCTTTTATGTTTTGGTTTTCCACTTTCAACTGCCTTTTATTTCCACGCAGCGGAACGTGAGGAGAAATGCCTAATAGAAGACATTCCAAGCGACACGATGGTGACAGGTAAGTAAAATGCACTCAGTTAAATGTTGAACTCCAGAGAATGTGCTCGGTTAAATGCTGAACTCCAGAAGTGGTTTCACAGAATTATGCCATCCTCTAAGTCCGTATTACTTGGCAGTGAACATAATGCTGTATGGTTTTTTCTTGACAGTTTATCAAGTTATTCAAACCTAACATAAAAATAGCCTTAAGAGTGAATGGTAAAATTCATAAAACAGGAAATATGGACACGGTTCCCTGGAATCCAAGCTTGATTTGTTCTTCCAGTTGTCAATGTTCCTTAGTAAAAGCATCTTGGATGCCATTTCTCACTCTAATAGTGGTTGAACATTCAAAACGCATGTGAGGTCTTTAGACTGTGCGGCAAGACAGGAGCACAAGTCGCACATCCTCTGTGCCCTGGCCTCCTGGTGTCTGCAGAGCCGTGGGGAGAAGGCATCGTGGTGGGCGTGCAAGTGCAGATCGGAGACTGTTTTCCAAGCAAACTGCTGGAAAACCTGCTAACACCATGCTGACTTCCACACGTTTCCCACACTGACACTAAGCACAGCCCTACACAGCTGAGCTTCACCTGCCTTCTGAGAAAGAAACAAGTACCTGTGGTGTCAGAACTGTGTAGAAAATCCACAATGTGCTTAACAGTCAGGCCAGAATCAACATCAAATTCCCTGGTTTTAATGCAAAAAAAAAAAAAAAAAAGGACGGGGAGGAGGAGGAAGAGAATGTAGTGATATTCTTCATAAGTGCTGATTACATATTTTATATCCCATTCAATCTTACAACGAATACTGTTGAATTCTCTTTTCAATTTATCTTGGTCATTACCTTTAAGTGTGATATTGCAAAAAGTAATGACCCATCCTGCAAAAGATTAAGTAAATGCATCAAGCATGGAGGCAGAGAAAAAGACAGAGCAATGTGAGATCAAGTTTTGGGATGAGTAGAATGGAAAAAATACCCAGGAGGAGAGCTGGGTGGTCTCAGAGCCCTCGCTGCTGCTCTGTCACTGTGGATGAAGCCAATTTGGGATGTCAAGTCTGTACGAGCCTGCCTGGATCCAAATCCCAGCTCTGTCACCTGAGAGCTGTGTGCCACTGGGCAAGTGACTTACCCTCTCTGTTTCATGTGTGAAATGCAATGATAAAAAACAAACAAACATCTATTTCTTTTGGCTGTGCTGATGATTAAGTTACTCTTTGTAAGGCTTTTAGAACCTAACCCAGCTTACAGAAAGTACTGTTTGCTCAACATGTTCTCTGAGCCCAGCAATCTCATCCCAGGGGAAGTTTGGTCCCTGAGGTAAATAGCCCTGGGTAGCTGGCTGTTTTCCTGGTAACATGTGAATTTTCCAGCCTGCAGTTGAAGGGGCAGAGGAAGGGGGACAGTGCTGGCCTGTCCACTTGCCTGTTGCCTCATGGCCCATCAGCTGGATGGGCTCACCCAGGACCCACTGGGACATCTCAAGGAGCTGCAGCCACCTGCGCCATGGAGGCATTGGCAGCAGGAAGGCAAGTGTGGCTAGAGTGTCCTGACAGCTATGTCAAGGCTGGGTCTCAGTGATGGCACCATGGTCCATCTAGAGTGGCTGGTGCCATCATGCCAGCTGCAGCAGGGAGGCACAGCCAGGGCTGCATGTTCCATGGCACTGGCAGGAGCCGGGGACAAGCAGGAGCCCCGCCCCTTCCAAGTTGGGGTGGGAGCTCTCTGCAGACTTAGGCATCCCTGTGCTCTCGGGCCCGGAGTAGATGGGGTCCCCCCTCTCCCGGGCACAGCTGCAGCCACTGAAGTCACAGCTGAAGACCCAGACCTCCCGCTCCAGAGCAGGCGGGAGCCCCACCCAAGTCCCAGCTGCAGATCCAGGCCTCCTGCTCCATGGAGCAGGCTGGAGCCCCCTCTCCTGGGCACAGATGCAGCTGCCCAAGTCGTGGCTGCAGACCCGGCATCCCTGTGTTCTTGCAGGAAGCCGGGAGCAGACAGAAGCCCCACTCTCCTGGGCGCAGCTGCAGCCGCCCAAACCATGGCTTCGGATCCAGGCACCTCTGCACTCTTGGGGGCCCAGGAAGCTCCATCCCCGGCCTTCACAGGTTCAGAAGGGCCTGCTCCTGCTGCCTGGCTTCTCCCTGCTGTCAGTGTCCGCTCTGATCTCAGAGTCAAGTCGGGGTGAGCCTGGGCACTGTCGCAGCCTGGCCAGGTGTGCACACGCTCAGGTCTGTGCTGATACACCAGCCCCCTGCTGCCTCAGCCCCCTCCAGACTTTGAGCGCCAAGAATAGGGGGGAAGCCAAGGGGGTGCTAAGGGTAGCTTGGCACTGGCCTACAGGCATGCCTCGGCACCTACAGCCTGGGCACCATGAATGGCAGCAGGAGGCAGAGAAGTTCCTGGGTGGAAGGGGGCAGGTCCCTGTGAGGCCCCCACCTTCGGGCCAGGGAGGTCCTGAAGGCTGGGGGCTGGGCTGCCAGTCCTGCAGACCAGAGTGGGAACTTGTGGTGCCTTTACCCATGACTGCCGATGGACCAATCGGAGCGCACTTCCTCCCCTATAAGGCCCACAAAAGCCCCAGGATCAACCAGAGCTGAGCAGACATCAGGGCAACCAGATGCAGATGAGCTACCCACTCCAGCGCCTCCTCTCTGCTGAGAGCTGCAGAGACGACAGGATGGCCCGCCTGCCAAGAGGAGCTTTCCACCTCTATGGTCTCCTCTGTGCTAGGAGCTGAACACTCGTTGGAACACCCTGGCTGTGGAAAGGAGCTGCCCCTGCAGGTCTCCTCTGAGCTGTTGTATCGCTCAAAAAAGCTCATCTTCCTCCTGCTCACCCTCCACTTGTCTGCATACCTCATTCTTCCTGGTCACAGGACACGAACTTGGGACCCATTGAATCTGGCAAGGCTAAAAGAGCTGGTGTAACACAAACAGGGCTGAAACATGCTCCTTGCTTGCCATGCTGTGGGGGAAGAGAAGGAGAGAAGAGCTGCAGCCCCCCAGGCCAGGGACAAGCAGGAGCCCCGCCCCTTCTGAGTTGAACTCTCTCTTTGGGGCCCTGTGGTTCCTGGCATACTGCATTCTCCAGTGCCAGCTGTAGAAGCTGCTTGCAGTGTGCCTGGTCCAGCTGCAGCCTTGCAGAGAGCCAGTGCCCACACCAGCACCTGGAGCTGCCCACCCTGCTGCAGCTGCTGGCATGCCTGATTGCACAGTGGCTGGACCCTATGCTCACTCACACGCCCCTCACTGCTCTGTGCCTGACGTGCTCTGGCCAGGCGTGGGATCCAGACCAGTAGCGTCAGTTGAGTGCAGCATGCCAGGCTGAGTGAGTGGGCAGAACAAGCCCAGTGGGCCCAAGCAAAACTCGGGCAAGGGTGCCACCAGCCACAGAGGTTTCCAGCTAGAAATGTGACACCCCAAGGATCCTGTGACAGCGGTCCCATCTGGCTGGAAGCCCAGGGCCCACGGTGGCTGGCTCCCTCGCCCAAGTCAGGAGCCTCTGGAGTCCTCCTTCCCTCGGACGCTGCTGTCCACTCTTCCTCCTCCAGTTGCTGCCAGGGCTCTTCCCTGACTCTGACTGCTCCTCCTCACTTGGTCTTCCCAAGCCTCCCTCCTCTCTGTTCTTCCCACTCTGCGGTCTCCTTAACCATCACCCTTGGGCAATTATTTACATTTAGAGCTCAGCTACTTAAAACTCACGGTTACGGAAAACTTGCAAAGTGCATCAGGGTCAGGCATGGTGGTTCACCCCCGTAATCCCAGCAGTTTGGGAGGCCGAGGCAGGTCATAACTTGAGGTCAGGGGTTAAAGACCAGCCTGACCAAGATGGTGAAACCCCGTCTCTACTCAAAATGCAAAAAAAAAAAAAAAAAATTAGCCAGATGTAGTGGTGGGCACCTGTAGTCCTGGCTACTTGGGAGGCTGAGGCAGGAGAATCACTTGAACCCAGGAGGCAGAGGTTGTAGTGAGCCGAGATCGCACCACCGCACTCCAGCCTGCGTGACAGAACGAGACTCTGTCTCAAAAAAAAAAAAAAAAAATCAAGCCTCAGTTTTAACTTTTCTTTAAAAGAGAACAGTACGACCTTAAAGTCCAAGAGTTACAGATTCTGGTCCTGGTAGCCATCCTGTGGGTCTGGTGCTCCTGCACCCACTGCCCTGTGGTGGAGGAGCCCACGCCTGCCCCACACCCTAGTGCCAAGGGAGCCTCTGCACTGGCGCTCTGGGGTGGCTGCTCACCTTTTCCTTGCCGGGGAGCACAGCCCACAGCTTTCCATAGTGCAGGAACTATATCTCCACAACTGTATCCAATCATCCTCGTTCTGCCATCTGGGTCCCCTCAAAATAAATGCACATTTTTTTCACCTGAAAGTCCATCATAACTGAAGTCAGAGATTCCACTCGATCCAGATTTCTCTTTGCAGGCTAACTCTCCTTAGTTGCCAAGTGAGTGGTTTCACTCCACTTTGTAACATGCATGCGTGAAAGCATCTCGTTTGGGCCAAGCTAAGAGCTGAGAGCTGGAGACTCTGTAGGGCAGGACAGGCGAGCTCCCTGGCCCTGCCCCTGCCCCTGCCCCTGGCTGCATTCAGCAAAGAAGCCGCAAAGCACGTAACCCAAGGAAGAACTCACCACTGACCCAGGACAGCCAGCCCAGAGGAGGCCAAGGAAGCAGGCTGTGGAGACTGAGGCAGGAGGGTGGAAGGCTCTGGCAAAAATGGGGGATGGGCATAAGACAACAGAGGATTATTACTCAGACATGGAAAAACCGAGGACAGACAATGGGCAAATAGTACCATGAGAGAAAAGCAAACCAAACTCATCAAAACCAATTAAACAAACAACCACAAGTAAGTCACAGTCCAAATATGATGCCCTCAAAATGGGCCACAATTTCCCACAGATGGAGTGGTTCAAAGCTGGCCGGGGAAGAGTCGGGATTGGCCTTTTCCCTTGGCTGCTGTGGTCTACCAGCAGACCGCTGGGACACAGGCCCTGTGCCAGGGGACGGGGATGGGGACAAGAGGACATCTGGGTCCCCTTCCCAGTTTCATGTCGCTCATAAAAGTGGTCATTTTGCTCTGTGTCAGCAGGGACGCTTCTGACTTGAAGGTGCATTAGGACGGAATGAGCTCTTTGAGGGCATGAACTCTCCTACTGACTTTTGTATCCCCAAAGCCTATTGTGGTGCCTGGCACATGTGGAGTGAGTGCTTTTAATCAGAACTGAACAAACTGCAGGATGAACTGTGGTTCTAAGACTTCCAGGCACATTGAGATGAATTAGAAAGTCAGATTCTAATTACAAGCATGCAGCCAGATGTGGATGCATCTCACTTCTTGACTTGGCTGAAAAATCACACACAAAAGCCTTTCTGAAGTCCATTTCCATGATATCCAGGGTGTTTTAAGCTCTCCCTGTCGGTGCCATTTCCACGATATCCACGTGTTCTAAGGTGCCATTTCCATAATATCCACAGTGTTCTGAGCTCTCCCTGTCGGTGCCATTTCCATGATATCCACAGTGTTCTGAGCTCTCCGTCAGTATTCCCGAACAAAAAAAGGAATGAGACTTGTGCGGCACAACCTTTTCTTGGTGAAGCCACAGGCCTCCTCAATGCTCAGAAACAGACAGTTGCCCAGGACTTAATTTCAAGCTCTCTTGGCAACTGAAGATTGTGTTTTCACTTCTGTTTATTCCACTCTTTTCCTTTTAAAGATCATCTCCCTCTCTCTCTTGTTCCTTTTCTTCCCATCTTCCTTTATATATCCAGCAAATATCTATTGCTTACCTATGAGTCATTGTTCTTGATTCTGTGGATTCAAACTGGAAAGAAACAAAATAATGGAATCTTGCCTTCAGGGTGTTTATGGTTTCATGGACAGAGAAAAACAATAACCTAGAAAATGAGCAAGTCATAAAACATCTCAGACAGGGGGACAGGAGGCTCCCAGCATGGATGGAGAAGAACTCACTGGGATAGTAACCCTGAAGCTGTGATGCATGGGGATGAAGAAGACAGCGAGGCTGGACTGGCTGGAGGATAGAAGGTGGGGCTGGAAGGTCAGCATCATAGCGCTTTGGTCAACAGTCACAGACAGACTTTGAATTTGACTCTGAGTGAGAAGGCTTTTAGTATAATTCACACTTTAAATGCCACACAGCTGCAGAAGCAGAGATATCCAGGGAAGCTCCTCCCATCATCCAGGAAAGAGGAATGGGGCTTGGATCAAGGGAGCTACAGCGAGGGGAGTTATGGTCAGATACCAAATGCATTTGGAAGGCAGAAGCTATAAGACATTCTGACAGAATGAAAATGGGGTTTACAAAGAGACAAGTAAGGAGGAATTTATAGAGATGGAGAAGACCGCAGACCATGGTTTGGGTCAGGGTGGGAGGGTGAGGGGGGGTCAGGAATTGTTTTTTTCTGGATGAATTAAATCTGAGATGCCTGTTGGCCATCTGTCACAATCCATATTGTGTTGCTATATCAGAATGCCACAGACTGTGTAATTTATAAAGAAAAGAAATACATTTCTCACAGTTCTGAAGGCTGGGAATTCCAAAAGCAATGGGCATCTAAAGCACCTATTTGAAGGCACTGAGTACAACCAACACAGACAGGACTTAAGAGGCCATGATCTTTGGAGAGGGAAAAGACACGAGGTGAGCTCCACAATCATCCTGGTGTTTTCCACTCAGGAAAATTTCCAATTGTGTATTAGGGTAATACATCTCAAGAGAAAGGGCTAAGGAAAGAGAGGTCAGAGTTCAGGACTGCCAAAGTGGCTGGGAAGTGAGGAGGGAAATCCAGAAAAGGAAGGAAACAAAAATAAGGAGCCTAATAATCTATATAAAAATCTTCCTCAAATAACTGGCTGATACCTAAGTTACATAAAAGTAGAGAGAGACTCAAAACAGGCAAACAAAAACAACCAGGAGGAAACAGCAACTGCTAAAGAATGAAGCAGAGGTTTTGTCAGCCACGTGGACCTGGGGGGAAAGGACCATGACCCAACAAGGTGGAGGGATCTCAGAAAACACCCTGGACCCGACGAGGGCTACACTCTGGGCGTAAGATCAGGCCCTAGAAATAAGGACTACATCCCAGGGATGGGTTACATTCTAGGAATAAGGACAAAACTGGAATAGATCAGCCCTCTTTTCTAGCAGGAAATAACCCTCCTTGGAGAAGGACAGCATTATTCAAATCCTCTACAATATACCCACCCCACCAAAAAATAAAAAAAATAAATAAATAAATAAACCCTCTATGGTATACAGCATCCACTCCCAAATTATGAGACATGCTTTAAAAAAAAAAAAACTGGGCCGGGTGCGGTGGTTCACGCCTGTAATTCCAGCACTTTGGGAGGCCGAGGCAGGCGGATCACGAGGTCAAGAGATCGAGACCATCCTGGCAAACATGGTGAAACTCCGTCTTTACTAAAAATACAAAAAAAAATTAGCCAGGCGTGGTGGCAGGCACCTGTAGTCCCAGCTTCTTGGGAGGCTGAGGCAGGAGAATGGTGTGAACCCGGGAGGCGGTGGAGCTTGCAGTGAGCGGAGATTGCGCCACTGCACTCCAGCCTGGGTGACAGAGCAAGACTCCATCTCAAAAAAAACAAAACAAACAAACAAACAAAAAAACTGAATGGCCTGAAGCCAAAATATTAAACAGGCAATAGAAAGAGATACACAGATGATTCAGAGAGGGACTTTAAAATTACCATTAGTACGTTAAAGAAAATAGGGAAATGGATGACGAAGATAGATGAAAAGATGGAGAATTTCAACAATTAGGATCTCTTTTTAAAAACCCAAGTGGACATTCTGGAACTGAAAAATACAATGTCTGAAGAACTAATTAAATAGAGTCAACAAAAGACCAGGAAAGATTAGTGAAGGGGATTAGATTAGTGAACTGGAAGAGATTTCAATAGAAAAAAGAATGAAAAGACCAGAAAGGAGTGTAAGATATGTGAGGAAGACAAATGGTCTAACATACATGCAATTGCAGTCTCGAAGAGAAAGGTGAGAGAGAATGGAGAAAAGGCAATATTTAAAGACATGATGGCCAAACATTTTTGAAAATTGATGGAAGACATCAACCCAGAGATTCAAGGAGCTCAGAGTACCCCAAATGAGGATCAGTATAAGGACAACCACACCTAGGTACATCATTGTCACACTACCAAAAGCCAAATACAAAGAGAAAAAAAATTAAAAATAACCAAAGGGAAAACCACAATTGTTCCACGGCACAGTTTCTTCAATTTTAAAAACGATTTTGTTAACGTTTCAACAGAAGTTATGGCATCTTCAAAGATGCTGAACGGAAAGGGAAAAAACGACTTTGTGATAGATTTTGAAATCAGGAAGTGTGATGACTCCAACTTTGTTCTCTCTCAAGATTAATTTGGCTCTTTGTGGTCTTTTTTGGTTCCATATGAATTTTAGAATTGTTTTTCTATTTCTGTCCATTGAAATTTTGATAGGGATTGCATGGATTTGATAGATTGCATTGGGTAGTATGGACATTTTAACAGTATGAAGTATTGCAATCCATGAACCCGAGATGGCTTTTCATTTGTGTCTTCTTTCTTTCATTAATGTTCTATAATTTTCATATACCAGTCTATCGCATCCTTCGTTAAGTCTATTCCTAAGTTTTACACTTTTTGGTGCACTTGTAAATAGGACTGTTTTCCTAATTGTCTTTTCAAATAGTTCATTGTTAGTGTATAGAAACCCATCTCATTTTCTGCATTGATTTTGTATCCTGCAACTTTACTGAATTCGTTTATTAGTTCTCACAGTTATTTTATTTATTTATTTATTTATTTATTTATTTATTTATTTATTTATTTATTTGAGACGGAGTCTCGCTCTGTCACCCAGGCTGGAGTGCAGTGGCACCATCTTGGCTCACAGCAACCTCCACCTCCCAGGTTCACGCCATTCTCCTGCCTCAGCCTCCCGAGTAGCTGGAACTACAGGCACCCACCACCACGCCCAACTAATTTTTTGTATTTTTTTTTTTTAGTAGAGGTGGGGTTTCACTGTGTTAGGCAGGATGGTCTCGATCTCCTGACCTCGTGATCTGCCCGCTTTGGCCTCCCAAAGTGCTGGGATTACAGGTGTGAGCCACCACACCCAGCCAGTTCTCACAATTTTTTATGTAGTCTTTAGGGTTTTCTATGTATAGGATCATGTCATCTGCAAACAGAGACAATATTATTTTCCTTTCCTATTTGGATGTCTTTTTTTTTTCTTGCTTAAATGCTCTTGCTAGGACTTTCAGTACTATGTTGAATAAAAGTGATAAAAGCAGGTATCCTTGCCTTTTTCCTGACAGTAAAAGAAAAGCTTTTGTTTTCCCTATTGAGTATGATGTTAGCTGTTGACTTTTCATATGTCTTTATTATGCTGAGGTACTTTCCTACTATTTCTAGTTTGTTGATAATTTTTATCATTAAAGGATGCTGAATTGCATTAAATGCTGCTTCTGCACTGTTGAGATAATCATGTGATTTTTATCTTTTATTCTGTTAATTCTGTTAATACAATGTACCATATTAAGTGATTTCTGTGTGCTGAACCATCTTTGCACCCCAGGGATAAACCCTACTTGGTTATGGTGTATGATATGATCCTTTTAAAGTGCCTTTGATTTGGCTCACCAGTATTTTGTTGAGGACTTTTGCATCTATATTCATCAAGAATACTGGCCTATAGTTTTCTTTTCTTGTAGTGTCTTTGTCTAGCTTTGGTATCAGGGTAGTGCTGGTCTCATAAAATGAGTTTGGAATGGTTCCCTCCTCTTCAACTTTTGAAAAGTATCTGAGGATTGGTGTTGATTCTTCCTTAAATGTTGGTTGAATTTGCCAGTGAAGCCATCTGGTCCTGGGCTTTTCTTTATTGGAAGGTGCTGGATTATGGACTCAATCTCCGTATTAGTTAAGGAGCTATTCAGACTTTCTGTTTCTTCATGATTCAGTCTGGATAGGTTGTGTGATTTTAGGAGTTTATCTTTTCTTTTAGGTTATTCAGTTTGTTGACATATGATTATTCATACTAGTCTCATGATCATTTTTGTATCTATGGCATCAGTTTTAATGTCTACTCTTTCACTCTGGTTTTATTTGAATTGTCTCTTTTTTTTCTTAATCTAGACTTGATTTCAAAATACACTACAAAGCAACAGTAATCAAAACACTATGGGCCAGGCGTGGTGTCTCACGCCTGTAATACCAGCATTTCCAGCATTTTGGGAGGTTGAAGCGGGGAGATCACTTGAAGTCAGGAGTTCAAGACCAGCCAGCCAACACGGTGAAACCCCTTTTCTATTAAAAATACAAAAATTAGCTGAGCATGGATGCCTGTAGTCCCAGCTACTGGGGAAGCTGAGGCAGGAGAGTCACTTGAACCCAGGAGGTGGAGGTTGCAGTGAGCCGAGATCACACCACTGCACTTCAGCCTGGGTGACAGAGTGAGACTCTGTCTCAGAAAAACAAAAAACAAACAACAACAACAAAAAAAAAACCCAGTATAATATTAGTGTGAAGACAGACCAATGGAACAGAATAGAGCCCAGAAATAAATCCACACATATATGGTCAACTGATCTTTGACAAAGGTGACAAGAATAGAGTGGAGAAAGGAGTCTCTTTAATAAATGGTGCTGGGAAGACTGGATATCCACATGCAAGATAATGAAATTGGACCTTTATTTTACACTATACACAAAAATAAACCAAAAATAGATTAAAGACCTAAATGTAATACCTGAAATTGTTAAACGCCTACGAAAAACCACGAGGGAAAAGTTTCATGACATTGGTCTTGGCAATAATTTCATGGATATAACACCAAAAGCACAGGCAACAAAAGCAAAAACTGACAAGTGAGACTACATCAGACTCAAAAGCTTCTGCATGGTAAAGGAAACAAAATGGTAAAAAGGTAACCCATGCAATAGGAGAAAATATTCGCAAACCATATGTCTACCTGACAAGGGGCTACACTCTAAAATATATAAGGAATGCCTACAACTCAATAGCAAAAAATCAAATAAACCAATTTGAAAGTGGGCTAAGGACTTAAATAGACATTTCTCTAAAGAAGATATTCAAATGACCAGCAATGAAAAAATGCTCAATGCCACGAGGGGAATGCAAATCAAAACCACAATGAAGTATCACCTCGTATCTGTCAGGGTGGTTATTGCTTTTTTAAAAAACCAAGTATTGGTGAGAATGTGGAGACACTGGAACACTTGTGCACTGCTGGTGGGAAGGCAAAGTGGGTGCAGCTGCTGTGGAAAACAGAATGGAGGTTCCTCAAAACACTAAAACTGGCCGGGTGTAGTGGCTCATTCCTGTAATCCCAGCACTTTGGGAAGCCGAGGTGGGTGGATCATGAAGTCAGGAGTTCAAGACCAGCCTGGCCAAGATGGTGAAACCCTGTCTCTATTAAAAAATACAAAAGTTAGCTGGGCATGCTGGTGGGAGGCTGAGGCAGAGAATTGCTTGAACCCGGGAGGTAGAGGTTGCAGTAAGCTAAGATTGCGCCACTGCACTCCAGCCTGGGCGACACAGCGAGACTCCGTCTCAAAAAACAAATAAACAAACAACAAAAAAAACCCACTAAAACTAAAACTAGAACTTCATATGATCTAGCAACCCCACTTCTTGGTATTTACCCAAAATAATTTAAATCAAGATGTCAAAGAGGTACTAGCACCCCATGTTCATAACAGCACTATTTACAATAGTCAAAATGTAGAAACAACCTATATGTCTATGATGGACAAATAAGTAAACACCATACGGTATATTCATGCAATGGAATATTATTTAGCCTTAAGAAATAAGGAAACTGTGCAATCTTAAGCAACAATGGATGAACCTTGAGGATACTATGCTAAGCAATATCAGCCAGTCACAGAAGGACAAACACTGCAAGATTTCACTTACGCATGGTACCTAAAACAATGAAATTTGTAGAATCAAAGAGTGAAATGGTGGTTGTCATGGGCTGGGGGGAGGGAGAAATGAGGAATTACTAATTAATGAGTGTAAGGTTCCAGTTAAGCAAGATAATAAGTTCTAGAGATCTGTTACACAACAGTGAACCTACACTCAACAATACTGTAATATACACTTAAAATTTTGTTAAGAGGGTAGATCTCGTGTTGTGTTCCGGTCACAATAAACCTAAAAAAGTTTAAAAAACAAAGGAAAAAATACAAAGCTAGATTTCTAGATTTCTGTACTCAGTGAAAACATCCTTCAAAAGTGAAAATGAAATAAAAATGTTTTCATACAACCAAAAGCTCAGAGATTGTTTCACCAGCAGATCTGTACTACACGAAACACGGAAGGGAGCTCTTCAAGTCAAAGGGAAATGAAAGTATACATATATTGACTTGTGAAGTTTATAACACATGGAGCAGTAAAATAGATGACAACAATAGCACAAAGGAGGAAAGCACGTAAATGGAGTTCAACAGCTGAAAGATTCTCGCAATGTTCAGCAAGTAGTAAATACGCTAATTTAAGGAAGAAGGTAGCGCAACAAGGATGCATATTATTACCAAGGTAATCAATAAAAGAATACTGTACTAAAAGAATGCATAACTAATATGCTAATAGAGAAAAATGGAAAAAAAAAACTTGATTAATCCAAAGAATGGCAAGCAAGGAATAAAGGAACAAGGAACAAATAAGACAAATGAAAAGCAAACAACAATATCGTAGACTTAAACTTAAATATATTTTACGTTATATTAAGTGTAAATGGGCAAAACACTCCAATTAAAAGACCAAGATTGTCAGACTAGACTAAAAAAACAAAAAATAAAAAAACTACATGCTGTTTCCAAAAGAAAACTTTAAATATCAGAAAGACTGAAAGTAAAATAATAGAAAAAGACATACCATGCAAATAAGAACAAAAAGATAGTGTAGACTTTAAGAACATAAATATTACTGGAGTTACAGGGGTACACAAATCACCAATGTTGGTTTTGATAACAGAAAGAGGTTTAGGGGGTGTTTCTTACTCAGCTGTTACGAATTTTATTTAAAAGAATGTTGAGGCCAGGCACAGTGGCTCACGCCTATAATCCCAGCATTTTGGGACGCCCAGGCAGATGGATCACCTGAGGTCAGGAGTTTGAGACCAGCCTGGCCAACATGGTGAAACTTCCATCTCTACTAAAAATGCAAAAATTAGCCAGGCATGGTGGCGGGCAACTGTAATCCCAGCTACTTGGGAGGCTGAGGTGGAAGAATTGCTTGAACCCAGGAGGTAGAGGCTGCAGTGAGCCGAGATGATGCCACTGCACTCCAGCCTGAGTGACAGAGCGAGACTCTGTCAAAGAGAGAGAGAGAAAAGAAAGAAAGATAGAAAGAAAGATAGATCGGCCGGGCGCGGTGGCTCAAGCCTGTAATCCCAGCACTTTGGGAGGCCAAGACGGGTGGATCATGAGGTCAGGAGATCGAGACCGTCCTGGCTAACATGGTGAAACCCCGTCTCTACTAAAAAATACAAAAAACTAGCCGGGCGAGGTGGCGGGTGCCTGTAGTCCCAGCTACTCGGGAGGCTGAGGCAGGAGAATGGTGTAAACCCGGGAGGCGGAGCTTGCAGTGAGCTGAGATCTGGCCACTGCACTCCAGCATGGGCGACAGAGCAAGACTCCATCTCGGAAAAAAAAGAAAAAGAAAGAAAAAGAAAAAGAAAAAGAAAAGAGAGAGAAAGTCCAAGAGAGATGACCGTAGAGCCAGTCATCAAAATCTACCTAAAAGTTTGTTTTTTTCTCATTAGGACTAAAAATAGTCTGCGAGGGATTGGTATTCCATCTTCCCCAACTGGAGGAAGAATAGAAGCACTGTAGAATAGAAAACAGGCTTTGTAGACAAAAACACAAGCCATGACATCCACCTTAATGCCTAATAGCCGGATGACTGTGAGTCTGTTTCCTTCTCTGTAAACTGAAGATAACATCAGCCTTGGAGCAGCAGAGCACTTGGCACACCCTTGACATGTTGCAGGTGCTCTGTCGGTGTGGGTTCCCACCCTCTCTTCACCTTGGCCTCTGGGTAGCCTAAGACTACTAGAGACGCAGGTGCAGCTCTGACTCTCGCTCAAAGCTCTCTCTGAAAGAAAGAGAAGCTGCTCCAGAAGCAGACAAAGGCCTGCATTCCCCAACTGGACACTGAGAGGGGGATGATATGGGGCTTGCGCACCTGCCAACAGTGCCAGCTGACAAACCTGGGGTAAGAAATCCTTGCCCTGTAAACTTATTTGGAAATTCCTAAGCCAAACATATTCTGTATTTTTTTATCTTGTTTCTCTTAGTCCTTCTTATTAATGTCCCTTAACAATAAATTCGATTCTCTTGAATTAAAATAAAAACAGATAAAGCAACTTTGATGGTAAGTTTGAGGGGTGGAGATGAGAAGAACAGGGAGGGAAGATGCTGGTGGTGGGTAACTGTGTACGTTCTTCCCACCTGCCTAGTGAGTTTCAGGTTTTTTTTTGTTTTTTTTTTATTATTTTGAGACGGAGTCTCCCTCTGTCACCCGGGCTGGAGTGCAGTGGTGCAATCTTTGCTCACTGCAGCCTCCACCTCCCAGGTTCAAACGATTCTTCTGCCTCAGCCTCCCTAGTAGCTGGGATTACAGGCACATGCTACCACGCCCAGCTAAGTTTTGTATTTTTTCAGAGACAGGGTTTCATCATGTTAGCCAGGCTGGTCTCAAACTCCTGACCTCAGGTGATCTGTCCACCTTGGCCTCCCAAAGTGTTGGGATTACAGCTGTGAGCCACCGCATCTGGCCAAGTTTTAAAGCCCTTAAAGCCACTTGCTTTCCAGTCCTTGATGCACTTGAAGAAAAAAAAAAAAAAAGCATTAGTCCCTTATAAAAAGCAGGGACTGTTAAAAAGGGAGAAGCACCATGAAGCATAGTGATCATAATGCAGCAGACTGTTCATAAAAAGAAAATGTTTAGAATTCACAACTAATAAGCAAAAACATCTGCTCCTGGATGCGCCCTTTCAAAGGGTCCCCTGATCTATCTCAAGCATTCTGCAAAATACCCATAGTTTTATTTTTCAAAGTGCAAGTTTTAGAGACTAGACAGGGAACAGGAGAGCAAGTTAAATGGGTATCATCATTCATCATCCCACTGGGGCAAACAGACCCCACTCCTGTCTTCATGGGAGACCTCACTGCCTCTCTGGACTGTCTTGGGTTGGGTGTTCTACAAAGCAGACCCTGAGCCAAGGATTCAAGTACAAGTGATTTGCTAAGGAAATGCTCCCAGAAGAAGGGAGGGGAAGAAGCCAAGCAAGGGCATTATTTCAGGTTAACCCCCGACTCATCCTAAGCCCTGGAGGAGCCCAGGAGCATGAGATAACTACAGATCCAGCAATTCTGCTCCTAGATCCACACCCAGAAGAACTAAAAGTCAGGACTGAGATACTTGTATATCAATGCTCACAGCAGCCAAAAAGTGTGCATCAATAAATGCATGGATAAACAAATGTGGTCCATCCATACAATGGAATATGATTTGGCCATAAAACAAAGGAAATTCTGTTACATGCCACAACACAGATGAACCTTGGAGATATTATGGTAAGTGAAATAAGCCAGACACAAAAAGAGAAATACAGTGTGATACTACGTGTAAGGCACCTAGAGGAGTCAAATCCATAGGTGGAGACTCTCATGAGTCAGGGGGATAGGAGTTATTGCTTAAGTGGGTAGACTTTCTGCTCGGGAAGATGAAAACATTCTGGAAATGGATGGTAGTGATGGTTACACAACAATATGGCTATACTTAATGTCACCGAATTGTATACTTAAAATGGTTTAACTGGTATATTTTCCGTTATGTATATTTTACCATACTTTCTAAAAACATTTTTTAAAAATCTGGACAAGGGCCAGGTGCAGTGGCTCACGCTTGTAATCCCGGCACTTTGGGTGGCTGAGGCGCACAAATCACGAGGTCAGGAGATCGAGACCATCCTGGTTAACATGGTGAAACTCTGTCTCTAAAAATACAAAGTTAGCCGGGCATGGTGGTGGGCGCCTGTAGTCCCAGCTACTCAGGAGGCTGAGGCAGGAGAATGGCGTGAACCTGGGAGGTGGAGCTTGCAGTGAGCCGAGATGGTGCCACTGCACTCCAGCCTGGGTGACAGAGTGATACTCCGTCTCAAAAAATAATAATAAAATAAGCCGGGTGCAGTGGCTCATGCCTGTAATCCCAGCACTTTGGGAGGCCAAGGCAGGTGGATCACAAGGTCAGGAGATCGAGACCATCCTGGCTAACTTGGTGAAACCCCGTCTCTACTAAAAATACAAAAAATTAGCCAGGTGTGGCGGCGGGCGCCTGTAATCCCAGCTACTCGGGAGGCTGAGGCAGGAGAATGGCGTGAACCCAGGAGGCGGAGCTTCCAGTGAGCCGAGATGGCGCCACTGCACTCCAGCCTGGGAGACAGAGCAAGACTCCATCTCAAAAAAAAAAAAATAATAATAATAAAATAAAATCTGGATAAGATATACCACAGCTTGTTCCACCTACAGGCAAAGGAGCTGGGCATTTGTACTTGCATCCCATTTGTTGGCACTAGCTCAGGCTGGGGAGGCGCAGACCTCAGCTCAGGCTCTCCCTGTCCTCATCTAAGGCCACAAGCTGCAGTTAAGCACGCCAAAGCCAGGGGTGGCTAAGAGGACAGGAAGGGACCTTAAGGGCCAGGGGAGCATCAGCAGTGCCCACTACAGCCCTGTGGGCCTGAGTCATGGCAGCTATCTTCTCTGTGGCCAAGGAAAAGTGCTCTCACCTCAGGAGTGTTGCTGATACCTGGCCTTGCCACAGGCCCTCTGCAAATACTCATGGTGTCTAAAGATGCTGACTTGGGGAAAGTGTCGGCCCTTTCAATTGTTTCTCTTTGGTGATGAAAAATGACACACATCTAAGAATAAATGTAAGGTAAATGTGCACAATGTCTACATTGAAAACAACAAACCAGTCACAGACGGCTATCCTGTATTCACAGGATAGAAAAATGGGTAGGAGATTAAGATGCTTCACATGAGAGGAGACAAGACTTGAATGGCCAGGAAGTGGATGAGAAGGTGCTTGAATTTGTTGTCAGGAAAAACGTAAAGCAAAGCCCACTGGGATGTTACTACACACTCACCAAATGCCAAAATGAACAAGACAGAAAATAACAAGCATACAAGCAGATGTGGAACTCCCACACACAGTGGGTCGTGAACAGGCACCACCATTTTTTGTATCTACTGAAGTTGAACATGGGCACATCCCACGACCAGGTAAACACAGGAAATGTACAACACAAATGCATGCATTGGTTCACCACAAGACATGCATGAGAATCTTTACAGCAGCACGATGTGAAATAGCCAAAAACTGGACACTGCCCACATGCCCATCAACAGGCAAATGTATAAGAATAGTTGTGTATTCAAAAATACAATCTTAAACAGCAATGACAGTGATCTACATGGGCATACAGCAACACAGACGGCACTCACAAAGTGTCGATTAAAAGAAGCCAGACAGAGCATATATTTTTATGTAAAGCACAGAAACAGACAAAAATAATCTATCTTTAGAAGTCAGCATAGTGGCTCCGTTCGTGGGGGTGGTGATAGGTGGCATGGCAACTTCCAGGATGCTGATGATGTCTGGACCAGGGTGAGTCCGTCTGTGAGAATGTGCTGAGCTGTACCTTGATGATCTTTTTGTCAAAAACATGCTTCTTCTACTGAGACTCTTTGAAACATTATAGGGAAACAGAAGATCCTCCTGGCAAACGGGGACATTCTAGAAGAGATCACCATGTTCATAGCTACTCTCGAAAGCAGCTGCTTTCTATGCCCAGGTCTCTACCTCATCAACTCAATCAGAACACGTGGGGCAGAAGCTGAGCATCAGCAGCATGTAAAGGTCCCCAGATGACACCAACATGCAGTCAACTTCAGGACCCATGGGACGATCTTTCCTACCACTTGACAGTGGGAATTAACAGATCCCGTCCCCCAGCCTGGAAGTCTCCCCTCACTCTTGGAGTCTCAGTCTGTCACTTACCCTCCTTGAGGCTCCTGTTACCCTCAGAATAGGAGCAGGCAGTATGATCAATGAGAGAAAAGGGCCAGGTCCTCAAAGCCTGAGGAGTGCTTTAAGTGAATGTGGATTTCATTCTAAGAGCAATAAGGAGGCACCGAAGAAATTAAGGAAACATCATCCCTCTTCTGTCACTTATACCCCATTCTGCCTTAGTTAGACATGAATTAATTCTAGTTAGCACATTTTGAGTGATGACCATGGGCAGGCAGTGTTCTCAGGGAATGCACTGATTAATCTCCATGACCACCCTGACATAGGGCCTGCTACTATCCTTGTCTTACTTCTGAGAGGTTTTGTAGTCACCCAAGATCACACAGCTTGGGAGTGGTAGAGCCAGAGCCAGGGTCAACCAGATAATTCTGCCTTTAACCGCCATGCGCAGGACCTCCCATTGCCTCATCCTTTCCTCAAACAATGACCCTCAGTGTCTGCCAAGCTCCATACTCAGCACTGGGAAGATAATGTTGGGTCTCTCTTCAGCTCTCTGAATATACCTGAATTTAACTTACAGAAGAGTATTTAAAACAGAAAGACAGTCACAAAACATTAGGTGGAAAAATCAAGCTACATATAGTATGTGCTGTATAATCTCATTTTTTATAGAATATAAAAATGTACTTACAGGAAAAAGGCTAAAAGGATAATATGAAATACCAAAACTTCTAAAGGAGATTTTACTTTCTAAACTCCCTACAATGAATGTTTTATTTTTCTAATACCAACCCAAATGACCCACAGTGCCAGCCTCAAGGACTCATCATCTGGAGCCAATGGGGCAGCCATACCAGGGATCACAGGGAAAGGCTGGCTGCCTTATCAAGAGTGGGCACAGGGTACCCAGGAGGGAGGCCAGGAGAGGTGCAGCCTGGTGGACAGCATCTGTGTCCCTGGGGCAGCTCCCCTCCCACAGGATTCAGATGCTCCTGGCACCCAGTAGGCGCCCAGTGTTTACTGAACACCCAAGAGGAGTAAGGCCTCTACCTGGAGGCTCTGCAAGAACCACACGTGGAGTTGGTTTACAGCACACACGCACACCCCACATCCAAGTCTATAGGGACTGGTGGTGGTGTTTTTGGTGGACAATGCCCGGAATGTGGGACTCGGCCCTGCTAAATTTTAATCGTGGAGCTGCCACTTATTATCTGGATTTTAGATAAGTCATCTCAGCCTCTTCAGGCCTCAGGCCCCTCCTCTGCAAAACTGGGTATTGTTAGACCTACTTTACAGGGTTGTGGGGTTAAATGGGAGTGTCGCTAGAAAAACTGTGAGTTAAAAGCCTAATAATAATGTAAAGAATTATGTATCAAGTACTTACATGGAACCTCATTTGCAAGGTGCTAATCTGTGTTAAATAGCACAAAAATATTAACCCACATATTCTTCATACCCTAAGAGAGATGCCATGATTATCCTTGCTTTACTGGTGGGGAAACATTGAGCAGCTCGGTGTCTTGTCCAAGACAGCACAGTTAGTAAGCTCCATCCCAGTTCCTAGCAGTGAACCCTGCAGGCTCTCTGGCCATGCAGTAAGAAACATGACACAGTATCTCATCTGTACAGACACATCCTGTCACACGATTATCTCATCTACACTGCACTGAGTGCTCCCCCAGGCTTACTCTGCCCAGGAGCAATGCTTCTCTTCTGCCATCTGGTGACAGCCATGGGGCATGACACCTGAGGGGGCGTGTGCTTAGGGCTGGAGGATCTTGGCAAAATCAAGCAGAAATTCTCCTCCTCCATTCTGGTAACTCAAAGCAGTATGCCAGGAATACTGGCATTTTAATGGGGGGAGGGGGCAACTGGCACTCATTCAAAATCATTTGCTGAGCATGTACTGTAGGACACACTTCCATTTATTCCACAAAGATGTATTGAGCCCCTACTAAGGTGAGCCAAACACCACCCTAGGCTTACTGTCAGGCTCTAGACAACCAAAGAAACAGGCTTTGAATAAAATACATCTGCCCTCTAGTACCTTACGGAATACAGACAAGGGGGGCACCAGAACATGTGGGTATGCTGACAAGATTAGCTCCATATGGGCAAGTGGGGGCAGCAACAAGAGCAAAGTCCTAGAAAATAAGAGGGGGTGGCCACTGACAGAATAGGGAACCCCCACCCATCCCAACAAGAGGGAGCCAGAAAGGGTAAATGTGGTGGGGTTAGGACATTTGGTGGTGAAAAGATGGTGTCTTATTCTGTTTTCTGCTGCTCTGACAGAATACCACAGATGTGGCAATTTATAAAGTTTATTTGGTTGACAGTTCTGGAGGCTGGAGAGTCCAAGAGCATGACACCAGCATCTGACAAGGGTCAGCCCATGGTGGAAAGTCAAGTCAGTGCATGAGACAGAGAGAAGTAGGTCAAACGTATCCTTTTTATGAGAACCCCACTCCCACAATGGCTTTAATCCCTTCATGAGAGTGGAGGCTTCATGACTCAATCACTTCTTGAAGACTCCACCCCAAATACTGGTAAAATGGCAATTAAATAGCAATATGTGCTCCGGGGGAGCCAATCAAGCAACAGCAGGTAGAGACTCTTACCATTTCCACAAGACGCAGGGTAACCATCTGAGAAGTGGGAGTGGGGGCAGGAAGGTACTGGAAGAGGCTAAGGAGAAAAGACACACATGAACCAGTTGTTTTAGAGAGTAGTGAGCACACATAACCGTGATTTTTAGGTGGCAATACATTTGGAAAGTGACTTGGAAAGCCTGGCTGTGTGCTTTTCTCCAGGAACATTCAGCTGCTTCAGCAAAGGTGCCTCATCACCTTTAGGGCTTTGTTGCCTGTGTTGTTGAATGCTTCAAATGCACCTTAAAAGAAATGTGTATTCTACTGTGCAGGAGAATGTTCTATAAATGGCAAGTAGGTCCTGTTGGTCAATGATGCTGATCAGTTCTTCTACATCCTTGCTGATTTTCTGTCTAGTTCTATCAAGCACCGAGAGAGGAGTACAGAAGTACCAACTATAAACAGGGACGTGTCTACTTCTCCTTTCAGTTGTCAGTTTCACTCCACACGTTTTGAAGCTCTCTTGTTTGGTGCATTTAGGGTGGTTATGTCTTGGTGAATTGATGCCTTTCTTATTTGTGTAATTATTCCTGGTAATTGGCTTTGCTCTGAAGTGTCCTTTTTTTTTTTTTTTAAGGTAGAGCCTCACTCTGTTGCCCAGGCTGGAGTACAGTGGTTCAATAATAGCTTACTGTTAACCTTGAACTCCTAGGCTCAAGGGCTTGTCCCACTTCAGCCTCCTGAGTAGCTAGAACTACTGGTGCATGCCACCACACCTGGCCAACTTTTAATTTTTTTGTAGAGACAGGGTTTTGCTATGTTGCCCAGGCTGGTCTTAAACCCCTAGCCTCAAGTAATGCTCCTGCCTCAGCCTCGCAAAGCACTGAGATTATAGGTATGAGCCACCACACCCAGCCCTCTGAAGCCTACTTTGGCTGATATTTATATAGAGACTCAAGAGTTTTAAAAACCCATGTCAAAGTGGTACATCTTTTTTCATAGTTTTACTTTTAACCTGCCTATAGCACTATATTCAAAGTGATTTTCTTGTATACTGCATTATAATTGGGTCATTTAAAAATCTATTTTGATAATCTTTGTCTAATCTGTTTAGACCACTTACATGTAATGTAATTACAGATGTCAAGATTTAGGTCTGTATTATTTTATCTTTATTATCTACCTGTTTCTATCCCCGTTTTCCATGTCCTGCCTTCCTGTGGGCGACTTGAACATTTTGTACTACTCCATTTGGCTTTACCTATAGTGTTGTTCACTTTATCTTTTTCTGTAATTTTTATTCGTGGTTACTCTTGAGATGATCGTACACATATTTATCAGTCTAGTAATATCAATATTTTACCATTTCAAGAAAAATACAGAAACCTTAACACCATTTAAGTCTCTTTGCTCTCCCATTCTTTATAACATAGTTGTCTTAAATATCACCTCTGCATACACTGAAAAGCATACCAGGCATTGTTATAATTTCTTTAAAATTTTTTTTTCCATAGGTTATTGGGGAACAGGTGATATTTGGTTACATGAGTAGGTTCTTTAGTGGTGATCTGTGAGATTTTGGTGCACCCATCACCTGAGCAGTATACACCACACTCAATTTGTAGTCTTTTATCCCTCACCCCCTTCCCACCCTTTCCCCGAGTCCCCAAAGTCCATTGTGTCATTCTTATGCCTTTGCATCCTCATAGCTTAGCTTCCACTTATGAGTAAGAACACAGTGTTTGGTTTTCCATTCTTGAGTTACTTCACTCAGAATCTTATTCTAAGTCTCCAATCTCATCCAGATTGCTGCAAATGCCATTAATTCATTCCTTTTATGGCCGAGTAGTATTCCATCTGCCATTTGTGTGCTACCTAGAGACTAATCTGAAACCTAGGCAGTATTCCACACCATAGTTGAATTCTCAGTTTTTGCTTTATTGATTCTGGTCAGTTTCAAGCATGAGCTGCTCAGAGGTGTGCTCAGGACTTCATACACAGAATTAAAGATCTTTCTCTCCAGTTCCCTCTTCTCTGAAATCCTCCCCAATTCTCTAGTGTAGAGACACTGACTCTTTATTGTCCTTCACTTAGTGCTGGCTGGGCATGTTGACAGGGCTCCCCTCCAGAGTCTCCATGCTGAAGCATCCAGTGGGAGGGGTGCAATTTCTTTAAGGTGTTCATCTGGAGGAGGGGAGTAATATAGTTTGAATATTTGTCCCCATCCAAATCTCATGTTGAATTTTAATCCCCAGTGCTGGAGATGGAGCCTGGTGAAAGGTCTTTGGATCATGATGGTGGATTCCTCATGAATGGTTTGGGCCATCTCCTTGGTGATAAGTGAGCTCTCACTCTGAGTTCACAAAAGATCCGATGACTTAATTAAAAAAGTATGTTGCACCTCCCACCACTCTCTCTTGTGCTTGCTCCTTTTTTTCTTTTATTTTTTATTGATACTTTCATTGGTCTTGATGCTCCTCCTTTTGTCATGTAACGTGTCTGCTCCTCCTTCACCTTCCACCATGCTTGTCAGCTTCCTGAGGCTTCCCTAGAAGCCAAGCAGATGCCAGCACCATGCTTCTTGTAAAGCCTGCAGAACCATGAGCCAAATAAACCTTTTTTCTCTGTAAATTACCCAGTCTCAGATATTTATTTATAGTAATGCAAGAACAGCCTAATACAGGGAGGTATACTCAAAGCAGCTTCATCTTGCAGGGCATCCTATTCCACATCTTTTGGCTAGAGACATTAGGTTCTTTTTAAAATTTTGATCTGTAATTGTAGGTGGTAGACTGCCACAGCACCGAGACCAGGATATACAGGAGGAAGAAAACAAACAGATAACCCACTGCTGAGTTGTGCTATGAGTCCTGAGGTCCTTGGCCACTCTATCTTCTTTCCTCCACCTTTCAGAGTCTTCTGGTAGTTGCTTTATACATTTGGCCCAGGATTTTTAGTTGTAATCAGCAGGAGAAATAGGGTGGAGCAGACCTATCCCATTTTGTCCAGAACCATCAATGATACCTTTTTTAAAACCTTCTTAAAATGGATCACACTAAAAAGTACTAAATACACATTACGCATATAGTTAACAAACTTTGGGATGCGGGGAGCAGGGGAGATGGGCCAGAACTATTTGAAAGATGCCTTAAGACTGAGGTCACTCTAAAGTGCAGGCAGAGCTTGAAAGTTAGCTGCAGCTTTTTTATTCCTGGAAGTGTTCCCTCTAGTTGTCTCCCAGAGAGTACAGACTCCACGGGATGCCCTCTGTGGCCAATCTCCAGCCTCACATTCCCTTCTCAAGCCCCTGTCAGGGAACTGTCTCTCTCTTGCCTTTCAGGGAGGCACTGTGATAATGGAGCTAGCAGCTTCAGGCTTTGGAATCAGACTGCCTTAGTTCTAATTCTGCCTCTATAACTTCTTGGTTATGTGACTTTATCTGAGAACCAGTTTCCAACCTGTAAGATGGGGACAATAATACAGAAACCAATACTTTTTACAACCTCTACTATGATCACATAGTTTAAGCTACTTAGATTACAATAGTGTCACTGCTTCCACCCTTGACCCTTCTTCATCCTTTTCTCTACATAACAGCAACATAAGAAACTTAAAAAGGAAAGTCACATCATGTCACTCCTCTGCCCAACTGCTTCTCCAAATCCTTACAATGGACATAGGGACTCTCTATGATCTGGCCCCTGCTACCTTTTCAACCCCACCTCCTACCATTCTTTCCCTGCTAACCTCACTCCAGCTATTCTGCTGCTCCTTGAAAATTCCAAGCATCCTCCCGCCCTCAGGACTTTTGCATATGTCTCTGCACGGAATTTCCTTTCTCCAGATGGAGACAGCATAATGTGGTGGTAAAATCACTTTGGTTACTAAAAAGTGTGTGAGTGTATACAGTGGGCCCTCCATATCCACAAATTCTGCATTGGCAAATTCAGCCAAATGCAGATGGAAAATATTTGAGAAAAAATAACAAGAAATAACAATACAACAATGAAAATGCAAATAAAAACCCAACACAGTATAACAACTATTTACACAGCATTTACATACTAGGTATTATAAGTAATCTAGCGATTAAAGTATATGAGAGGATGTGCATAGGTTATATGCAAATACGATGCCATTTTGTATAAGGAACTTGCGTATCTGTGGATTTTGGTGTCCTGAGGACATTCTGGAACCAATCCCTCATGGATACTGAGGCACAATTGTATATATGTATAATTTATATATGTATGTGTGTATATATATATATAATACATTTATTCAGTGCTGTGTCAAGCACCATTCTAATGGACCAATTTACAAACATCTGAATCTTCATGACAATAACCCTACATAGGTAAATACTACTTTTTTTTTTTTTTTTTTTTTTTTGAGACAGAGTCTTGTTCTGTCGCCCAGGCTGGAGTGCAGTGGCACAATCTTAGCTCACTGCAGCCTCTGCCTCCCAGGTTCAAGCAATTCTCCTGCCTCATCCTCCTGAGTAGCTGAGATTACAGGCATGCACCACCACAACCGGCTAGTTTTTGTACTTTTAGTAGAGATGGGATTTCACCACGCTGGCCAAGCTGGTCTCGAACTCCTGGCCTCAAGTGACCTGCCTGCCTCAGCCTCCCCAAGTGCTGGGATTACAGGCATGAGCCACCACGCTCGACTGGTAAATACTACTTTTATAATGATTTTAGATATAATGAAACTATAGAAAAATTACTTTGTCCACATAGCTAGCAAGCAGTAGTCAGGATTCAAACCCAGTGTAGTACCTTTTCCCTCACCTTTATAAAATTTTATAATATTTGTACTTCACAAGCATATATTATACTTATATAAATCTATACATGAGTGATGCAAGTTAAGTGCTTAGCACAGTGCCTGGCACAAAATATAGGTCCAACAAATGTTAGCTGGGTTTTCATTCCCATTGTACCTTTCAAGGGCACATGTGGGAATTTAAGCCATATGATAGCTACCACATACTAATGGGAGAAAGTCAGAGACTCCTTCAGATCCAATCTTCAGCAGAAACCTCTGAAGACAATGAAATGAAAGATTTGACATGACTACACTGATGTTTTAGCAAGGAATTCTGCTGGAAGTGTATGGGACCAAGTTATGGGAGGAAGAAGTTAAAGCAGGGAGAACTACCGGGGAAGTATTGGAAAAGGTCCAAGAGTTCTATCTCTTAATGGCAGCTCACACGGAGTTTACATTCTAGGTGGAAACCTTTCATATGCTTATTTTCGGCAGTTCTCACAACTGAGATTTGAGAGGGATATATATTACCCCTATTTTTCTGAATAGAAAATGGAGGCTTAGAGTGGTGAAATAATTTGTCAAGTTACCTAGTCAACAAGCGTGAGAAATGAAGAACTCAAGTCTTCCTCTTTATTTTCCAGAGTCCTCTACTCTGTTAGATACCTAATCAACAAGTTATAGCTCTGCAGACTAAGAGTGTTTTATGATTTAGGTAAACTGAGAAAGATAAATTCATTTAATTTAGCAGTAACATCTAATAAACATTATTACTGTTTCTTATATTTTGTAATGTCTTATATTTTTGAAACAGGGACTTTCAAGATACAGCAATGGGACACAGGCAGACATATGTTCCTTGAATCTGCTCCTGGTTTGGGAATGTTTGTGACTATTACAACTTACAATGGTGAGGTAAAACATTCTTTTATACTTTGTTACTAAAATTTTTCATTTGCCAAAAATTCAGGTATCATGTAGCCCAGTTTTAAAACCTCTACAGAAGCACTTACACACCAGCATTAACAATTTTTAATGCATACAGCACTGAATGATAGCATGACATAAAAACATAGAAAGTACCTGCCCTCAATGAGCCTATAGTTTAGTTGAGAAGCAGAGACAGGCTTGGTAACATAAAAAGCTTTTAAAAAATAAAATGAGGAGCCCCAGATTTGCCATCTTGAAGTCTGCTGATCTTGCTAGGCAAAAGGGACCTTAGGGTCAAAGCACCCCTGTGGTTTTGCACCACCCAGGCCCCATCTGCTTTGCTGATGCTGCAGCCCCACCCAAGCACAAGGGTCAGATAAGCCAACTCCTCCCTCCTCCCATTTTGGCATGGGCGTTCTCTAGCAATGCAGCAGCCTCAGGGACTATCCGGTCTTATATACATCTTACTCACTAGGAGTTAGCAGAGGAGTACAAAAGTCACCAGGTAATGTGGAAAGAATATGGATTTTGGATTCAGAATCAAACTCAAGCATAGATTGACACATATAAGCTAAAATCTTGGAAGGGTTATTTGACTGCTGTGATGCTGTTTTCTCATATATACAATGGATATAACAGAGATATCCATCTCCCACTATGTAAGCTCAAGACAATGAATTCCTCAGTCCACTAACTTAAACCTAGTTGTTCTGGAGCTGTGCTCATGGGGTAGCAGAATGGTTGTGGACCAAAGACTTGGAGAACAGAACAGGCTGGCAAGAAAAGGGTGCTTGAAGTAGGCAGGACTCCCACTCTCATAAAACTGGATAACTGGTTGACCCAAGTTCAGGAAGACACTATGACACCCCCACTTATGTGGAGAGAGAGCTGTGCTGAAGACTCCAATCCAGTTGGATTTTTGGACACTTGATTTTTACCTGATAGTTTTCTCTTGGCACATCTGGCACCTCACTGACAATAATTCCACTGTGACTGTTTTCCTAGCTCCAGCACTTGTCAAGACAGCTACCCTCTCTTCTCTACACACCCACATCTACGCTTCTAGGCCACTTTCTGTCCCGTTATATCAAACCCCAGTTATCTTTTGTACTTTCCCAATAATCCTTAATGACCAATCTGAAAATGTCTCCAAAGCACATTAAATCCAGAGACAAATTTTAGTTGAGCCAAAAACTATCACATTAAAACCCATTCACTGTTTTTTTAAAAGACATAGAAGACTCATTCTTTGAAAATTGAAATTGCCTGAAACATCTGAACTCTCTATTCTGTTCCATTGATCTGTTTGTCTATTCTTTCACCAATACCACACTGTCTTGACTACTGCAGCTTCATAGTAAATCTTAAAGTTGGGTAGTCTTAGTCCTCTTTTATTCTTCTCCCTCAATATTGTGTTGGCTATTATGGGTCTTTTGTTTCTCCATATAAATATTAGAATCAGCTTGTCAATATTCACAAAATAGTTTTAGGATTTTACTGGGATTCTGTTGAATTTATAGATCAAGTTGGGAAGAACTGAGATTTTGACAATAAGAAGTCTTCTTATCTATGAACATGGACTTCTCTCCATTTCTTTCATCACAGTTTTGTTTTCTTCATACAGGTCTTGCACATATTGTTAGATTTATAAATAAGTAATTTGAGGGAGGGTGCTAATGTAAATGATACTGTGCTTTTTATTTCACATTCCACTTGTTCATTGTTAGTATACAGGAAAGTGATTCACTTTCTTATACTCATCTTGTACCCTGCAACTTTACTATAATCACTTACTAGTTCTGGCAGTTTGTCAATTCTTTTCAGTTTTACACATAAACAGTCATGTCACCTGTGAACAAAGTTTATTTCGTCCTTCCCAAACTCCTTATTTCCTTCTACTGCATTAGCCAGGACTTCCAGTCCACCAAGAAAAGGCTTCTAGTTTCTGACCAATAAGTATAATAGCTATAGGTTTTTTTGTAGATGTTCTTCATCAAATTAAGTTCCCCTGTGCTCCTAATTTGATGCATTTTTATCATAAATGGGTGTTGGCTGTTGGTAAATGCTTTTTCTGCATCTATTGATATGATGGTATGATTTTTCTTCTTTCACCTACTGATGTGATGAATTACACTAATTGATTTCTAATGTTAAACCAGCGTTGCATATCTGTAATAAGACCCACTTGGTTGTGGTATATAATTCTTTTTATATATTGTTGGATTTTCATTTGCTAATATTTTGTTAAGGGTTTTCGCACCTATATTCATGATATATAATGATATGTAGTTTTCTTATAATGTCTTTGTCCGGTTTTGGTATTAGGGTAATGCTGGCCTCATAAAATGAATTAGGAAGTATTCCTTCTGTGTCTATCTTCTGGAAGAGATTGTAGAGAATTGGCACAATTTCTTCCTTAAATGTTTGGTGGAATTCACCACTGAACCCATCTGGGCCTGGTGCTTTCTGCTTTGGGAAGTTTCTATTGATTCAATCTCTTACTAGATATAGGCCTATTCAGATTGTCTACTTCTTGTATTTTATTAGATTGTGTATTTCAAGGAATTGGTCAGTTTCACCTAGGATATCAAATTTGTGGGCATGGAGTTGTTCACAGTATTTCTTTATTATTCTCTTCATGTCCATGGGATTTGTAATGATGCCCCTTCTTTTGTTTCTGACATTTGTAATTTGTGTCATCTTCATTTTTTTCTTAGCTTGGCTAGAAGCTTTTAACCTTTTCTAAGAATCAGCTTTTGGTTTTGTTGATTTTTTTCTATTTCTTGTTTTTAATTGATTTCTGCTGTTTTTATTTTTCTTCTGCTGCTCACTTTGCATTTAATTTTCTCTTCTTTTTCTAGTTTCCTTAGGTAGCAGCTTAGATTATTAATTTTAGATCTTGCTTTTGAATACAGTCATCCCTTGGTTATTTGCGGGGTATTGGTTCTAGGATTCTCCAAAGCTATAAAACTCTGAAGATGCTCAAGTCCCTTATATGAAATGGTGTAGTTTGCAGGTAACTAGTGCACATCCTTGCATTAATTTAAATCACGTCTAGATTACTTATATCTAATACAGTGTAAATGCTGCAGAGTTGTTACACTGTAGTTTTTCACTTATATTATTTTTGTTATATATACATATTTCAAGTATTTTCAATACACGGCTGGTTCAATCCAGGAGTGAAAACTGGTATTACAGAGAGCCAACTGTATATGGATTCAATGCTTTCAATTTCCCTCTAGTCACTGCTTTTGTCACATCCCACAAATTTTGGTAAGTTGTAGTTTTTGTCTTTTCTTCTTTGACCCATGTGTTAATTAGAAGTTTGTTGTTTAATCTCCGAGTATTTTGCGATTTTCCAGCTATCTCTCTGTTACTGATTTCCAGTTTAATTCCACTGTGGCCTGAGAACATATATTGTATGATTTCTATTATTTTAAATTCGTTAAGGTGTGATATATGGCCCAGAATGTGGTCTACCTTGGTGAATGTTCCATATGAACTTGAGAAAAATGTGTCCTCTGCTATCATTAGATAAAGTAATCATAGGTGTCAATTATGTCCAGTCAACTGATGGTGCTGAGTTCAATGATGTCCTTACTGATTTTGGCCTGCAGGATCTGTCCATTTTTGCCAGAAGGGGTTGAAAACTCCAACTATAATAAAGTGTTCATCTATTTTTTCCTTGCAGTTCTATCAGGCTTTACTTCACATATTTGCATGCTCTATTGTCAGGTGCATACATGTTGAGGATTGTTGTCTTCTTGGAGAATTAACCCCTGTATCATTATGTACTGCTCCATTATGTAATTATCCCTGATAATTTTCATTGCTTTTGAAGTCTACTCTGCCTGAAATTAATACAGCTACTCCAGCCTTCTTTTGATTAAGGTTAGCATGGCGTATCTTTCTCTAGCCCTTCATTTTTAATCTATGTGTCTTTACATTTCAAATGATTTTCTTATAGACAACATATAGTTGGGTCTCATTTTTTGATCCACTCTATTTTTTAACTGGTGTATTTAGACCATTGACATTTTTTTTCCATGTGTCCAAGGCATGAACCAGGTATGGGTACAGATCAAAGGCCAAGCTGGGATGAACAAGGGGTTGCTTTGTCCCTGGCTGATATAAGATGGGCACCACCAACCAGGTGCCACTCCACTGAGGTCAAAGACACAGATCATTAACATTTAAGGTGATGATTTATATAGCTGGATTATCTGCCATATTTGTTACCATTTTCTATTCGTTGCCCTCATTCTTTGTTCTATTTTTTTTTCTCCTCTTTTTCACGCCTTTTGGGGTTTTAATTGAGCATTTTCTGTGATTCCATTCTCTCTGTTAGCATATGAAGTTGCCCTAGAGTTTGCCATATACATTCACAACTAGTCTAAGTCTAATTTCAAATAACACTATACACTACCACTTCACAGGTAATGCCTTTTTTTTTTTTTTTTTTTTTTTGAGATGAAGTCTCACTCTGACACCCAGGCTGATGTGAACTCAGCTCACTGTAACCTCCGCCTCCCAGGTTCAAGCAATTCTCCCTGCCTCAGCCTTCTGAGTAGCTGGAATTACAGGCACCCACCACCACACCTGGCTAATTTTTCTTTTTGTATTTTTTCGTAGAGACAGGGTTTCACCATGTTGGCCAGGCTGGTCTTGAACTTCTGACCTCAGGTGATCCGCCTGCCTCAGCCTCTCAAAGTGCTGGGATTACAGGCGTGAGCCACCATGCCTAGCCTCAAGTGCCTTTTATTAACAAAGTATTCCTAATTCTTCCTTGCTGTCCCTAATTTTATCATGGCTATCATTAATTTCACTTACTTGTAAACTATGATCATTCAATACATTGTTGCCATTATCTGAATAAAGTGATATTTCTTAGGTCAGTTAAGAATAAGAAAATAGAGGCTGGGCGCAGTGGCTCACGCCTGTAATCCCAGCACTTTGGGAGGCCGAGACAGGCGGATCACGGGGTCAAGAGATCGAGACCATCCAGGTCAACAGGGTGAAATCCTGTCTCTACTAAAAAATTAGCCGGGCGTGGTGGTGAGCGCCTGTAGTCCCGGCTACTCCGGAGACTGAGGCAGGAGAATAGCGTGAATCCGGGAGGCGGAGCTTGCAGTGAGCCGAGATTGCGCCACTGCACTCCAGGCTGAGTGACAGAGCGAGACTCCGTCAAAAAACAAACCAAAAAAAAGAATAAGAAAATAAAAAGTTTTAATTTTACCTCCACTTTTCTAATGTTCATCCTTTATGCATATTTGAGTTTCTGACCTATATAATTTTCCTTCTTTCTGAAGAACTTCTTTTAACATTTCTTACAATGTAGATCTACCAGCAAAAAATCCTTCAGTTTTTATTTGTTTGAGAAACGCTTTACTCCCTCCTATGTCTTGCAGGATAATTTTGCAGGATACCAAAGTCTAGGTTGGTCATTTTTTATTCCCAATACATTAAATATTTCACTCTACTCTCTTCTTGTTTGCATAGCTTCTGAGGAGAGGTCAGATGCAATTTTTACATTTGCTGCTCTGTAAGTAAGGTTTTTCCCCTCTCTGGCTGCTCAAGATTTTCTTATTCGTGTTTGCTTCTCTGCAGTTTTAATGATATTCCTAGGTGTAGCTTTTTGGTTTCATTTTGGGGTTGAGGGGATTTCATGAGGGGGTGAGGGGATTAATCCTGTTTGGTATACTCTGAGCTTCCTGAATCTATGGCTTGGTATATTAATTTGGGGAAAAAATTCTCAGTCATTATTGCTTCAAATATTTCTTTTCTTTTCTCTGTTTCTCCTCCATCCGGTACTCCCATTATGTGTCAAGTTACACCTTTTGTAGTTGTTCCACAGTTCTTGGATATTCTGTGGGACAACAGTAGTGGGAGAGTGTTTTCTCCAGACTATCCCTGGATAGTTTTAAATCTTTGTCAATCTGACAATGAACAAGGGCTATCTTACTGTAGTTTGAATTTTTTAATTACTAGGAAGGCTGAATATTTTTCATGTTTATTAGCCACTTGATTTCTTGTTTAGGAATGGCACAATTTTTTACTAGATAATATATAGATTTATTTTTAAGAATGGAAACTGGGAAATAATAACTCAATCTATGGAAATCTTTAATCCTAGGTAATATTGTCGAAGCTATATGGCCCGCAAGGGACATTCTATTTTACTTCACATTCACCTGGTGAACACATCATTTGCTTAGAATCTAATTCTACGAGGCTTGTGTCATTTGGAGGGAATAGGCTGGTAAGTACATGCTTCCCATGTCCTTGTTGATGAACACAGCGTCAGCACTATTCAAGCATGACACTGGTATGCAGATCCATTACGCTCAAACTGACTAGAAACTTATTAAAGTCCTATGCCGAGATCTCATCGCAGCAACCAAAGAGAGAGCTGGAGAGCTTGGAAGGGGTTCAAAGGAGAACCATGAAGTTGATTAAAGGGTTGAAAAATAAGAGCCGTGAGGGAAGGTTAAAAGAACTGTGATTATTCAGGCTTGAAAACAAGTGAAGGCTGAAGGGTGAATTAATAATGAGATTCTAATAAATAAAACTCTTACACGGTAGATGGTGATTGGCTATTTTCTAAATGTGTTCAGAACTGATGAAAACAATTTGTACTTTAGCATAAGAAATTAAGTTATATGTAAAGAAAATTTCTCTCAGAACGTTAATCAAATTTTCTCCAGACCAAAGTCATATACCTAATAGTTAATTTGATGTTCAGGAAGGTATAAATATACATAAGGTCAGTAATTTACCATTTAATGCATTATTATTACAAGAAAGACTACAAAGTAGAACAAGGAAGAGTGGCAGTGAGGGAAAAAAGGGAGCTGAAGAGTGAAGTAGCGCCCTGCTTTTGAAAAGGGGGAAGAGAGAAAAAGGAAGGACGGAGGAATGGGAGGATACAAGAGTGAGAAAGTAAGGAAAAAGAGTGGAGCTGTTTTTAAAAACACGCCATTTTTTCCTTTTTACTGTTTGTACAGAGGATCCACTTAGATATTCGAGTTGGAGAACACGACCTTGATGCGGCCATTGCTCAAGCAAAGGACAAAGTTAATGAACTTACCTTCAAGCTTGAATATCTAATTGAACAAATTGGGCAAATAGTCAAAGAACAAAACTATCAAAGGGTCAGTCTGCCTACTCAGCTTATTTTATCTCGTTACCAGCAACTCATTTCTCAACGCAAAGCCCCTGGACCAAGGAAATAATGAACTGCCTGTTTCTCACTCTTTCTCTCTGAGGTAGAACTGTGTGGACTCACAGGGACTGGAGAGAGCAATTTTTCTTCACTTTGTCTGCTGGACCATGAGCTCCTCTAGGAAAGAGAATTTCAGTTCATTCATCTTTTTATGCCCTGTGCCTAACAAAGTCCCCAGCAGCACAGGGTGTGAGCTTGCAGAATGAATAAATGCTTCCAAATGCATCCTATATATTTGTAGAGACTCGTGTATGCTCACTTTCCAAATCACAATCTTATTCTTATGACATTAGGTGCTTTTTGAGTGACTACACTAAGTGGATGTTGGTCAGATATGGGCTTAAATCTCATCTACACGTCAGTAATCTGTATCATCTCTAAGCTTCAGTTTCCTTACCAGGTAGATAAGGACAGGTGTGATAAGCAAATAAGGCATGCAAGTGCCTGGCCTAATGCCTGGCATAAAGGCTGGACTCAAACGATGAAATCTACCACTATTGGGTAATGTTCACTTTGCCTGATGGTAGCAAATAAAATATATAAATATCAAATTCCTGATATTTTACACCAAAATACAAAAACATCTAAGGTTGATTTTTACTCTCTTATACTTGGCTAAGCAATAGATTCTGTTTTAGAAAATCAGACTGCACGGATACATTGGTGTAAGATATTAATTGGGTAATATTAAATACCTTGAATGCCCACAACAACCCTCCCCTCAAAATCATGAGTTAAGTACTTTATGACACTAAACCTGTCTATTTCTTTTTCGCATAGGACCGTGAAGAAAATTTTCGGATGACCAGTGAAGATACAAATAGCAATGTTTTATGGTGGGCTTTTGCACAAATACTAATCCTTATCTCAGTCGGAATTTTCCAAATGAAATACCTGAAAGACTTCTTTATAGCTAAGAAGCTTGTTTAAAATATTATCAATAAGGACAAATAATATGCATAATGTTTGAGTTAATAAATCAAAATACCTGCATAAATGTGTATTACTTTTATGATTTCAAAGATACCACAGATTGAAATTAACATTATATCATAATATCACATTGATAGAATGCTTTTATAATGCAGCTTCTGAATATGACAGATCAGGCACCTCATCCTGTTCTTACTTATTTTTGAGACAGAGTCTCGCTCTGCTGCACAGGTGCCATCAGGCTCACTGCAGCCTCGACCTCCAGGGCCCAAGTGATCCTCCCACCTCAGTCTCCCTAGTAGCTGGGACCCCAGGCGCCCACCACCACACCCACCTAATTTTTGTAGAGACGTGGTTTTGCCATGTTGCTGGTCTTGCTATTTTAAACTTGGTAGAGATCAGCACTGTCTAACAGAAATAAAAGTGGGCTACATATACAATTCTAATTTGTTGTTGTTGTTGAGATAAAGTCTCACTCTGTTGCCCAGGCTGCAGTACAGTGGTGTGACTTCCGCTCACTGCAACCTCCGCCTCCTGGGTTCAAGGGATTCTCCTGCCTCAGCCTCCTGAGTAGCTGGGATTACAGGCGCCTGCCACCATGCCTGCTAATTTTTGTATTTTTAGTAGAGAGGGGGGTTTTACCATGTTGGCCAGGCTAGTCTCGAACTCCTGACCTCAGGTGATTCGCCCACCTCAGCCTCCCAAAGTGCTGGGATTGATTACAGGTGTGAGCCACCGCACCCAGCCCATACTTAATACTAAGTTTCCTAGTCTCTACATTGAAAAGGATTTTTTGAAAGCGTAAAATCAATGCTAGTGATATATTTAACCTAATATATCAAAAATATCACTTTAGCATGTAATCAACATAAAATTACTAAGACGTTTTTCATACGAGGCCCTGGAAACAGCTGTATGGGCATAGGGGCCACTTGGCCCGCAGCTACCGAGAGCGCTCACCCTGTGCTCTCCTGGCACAAGGACCAGCCTGAGCCTCTCGATCCGAGCTTTGCAGCGTCCCCGAGGGCGGAAACTCTCAGAACCACGCGGAGGACAATTTTATAAAAACTCACTTCCCCATGCTGGAAGCTGGAAGCAGCAAAGGTCCTTCCCAGGCTACGCCTTCTGTTTCAGAGGAAGCAGGCTCAGGCCTCCCGTGGTGAGGTCGCTGCGCCCGCAGCCACCTGGGCACTAGCCCCAAAGCGCAGAGTGCGACCTAGCCCCCATCCCCACCCCTACCCCCCACCGCCCCAACCCCACCCCCCCAACCCCACCGCCTCATCCCACCTCCCACACCGTCCAACCCCACCGCCTCACGGCCCCAACCCCACCCCAACTCCCACATCCCCACTCCCGCTCCGGCTCCCATCCCAACTCTCAACACCCATTTCTCCCTCCCTCCCTCCCATCCCGCTCCCAGGGCCCCCACACCCACTCCCCCGACTCCTCCCCGGCCTGTCCCGCACACTACCCTGGCCGCCCTGGCCGCCCTGGCCTCAGGCCCAGCTCCCGGCCTTCGTGGTGGGCCTGGCCCGCATCCCCCCACCCTCTCCGCGCTCCCCCGCCCCTCCCCCACTGCGGTCGCGCCCGACGCCTCCTCGGCGCAGCCGCCATTCCCAGCGCCCGACGCCTCCTCGGCGCAGCCGCCATTCCCAGCGCCCGCCACCCAGGCCGGGTTTCCACAAAACACCTGAGGACCGCAAAGACAACAGCGGGACGTCGGTGCTCGCGGTGCGTTCCCCCGCCTACTCCAGCCGAAACGACCCAGGAGAGGAGTCAGACGCGCCCTCCCGAGTGCTGCAGGGCCATCCGCGGGGTTGGCGGGAGGGCGTGAGCCCCAGTGCGCGGGCGCAGCGCTGCCGTCGAGTTTGCGCAGGCGCAGAGCTGCCCGCCCTCGGGCCCAGCGCGGGGAGGCTGTTCCCAGCCTTGCGTGGGCCTCGCGTGGGCCCGGCCTCGCCGCTGCGGTCGCCTGCCTGGCATGGCCAACTGGGTGTTCTGTAATCGCTGCTTCCAGCCACCCCAGAGGACGTCGTGCTTCAGCCTCACCAACTGCGGGCACGTGTACTGCGATGCCTGCCTCGGCAAAGGTCAGGGCGTCCGGAACGCAGGCTGGAGAGGGGAGGGGAGCGACGGGCGGGGGCAGGGAACTCCGGGGGTGGGGGGCTTGGGTGG
>NC_045436.1:183558139-183574146 GCF_002776525.5 Piliocolobus tephrosceles
GGGGGGGAGGGGCGGGGGGGGGGGGGGGGGGGGGGGCGGGGGGGGGGCGTGGGGGGGTGAGGGGATGCGGAGATAGGGGGATTCAGGGGAGGGGCCACCGGGGAGAGGGCTCCCCTGGTGTGATGAGGGGCCGCTGGGGAGACCCAGCGGGTGGGGGGAGTGGGGACCCCGGAGGTGGTGGGGGGCTGCAGGGAGGAAGGGGACGCTAGGGGAGGGGGCGGGGATGATGTGAGAGGTCAAGGGGGTGAAGGGGGCTACCGGGGAGATGTGGGGAAGGGAGACACCAGGGGAGAAGGGCGCGGGTGAGGGGCCGCAGGCAGGAAGGGGCCACGGGGACGGGGGGGGGGGCCGCCATGGGGAGCAGATGAGGGTGACGCGGGGGTAGGGCCGCGAGTCCTGTCATCCAGGGGCTCTGGCTTGCGATCTGCGGGTCCCGCCTGGAGGACCTGGGGGAGAAGGCGGGTGGACGGCAACCTTAACGCTGGTGGAGTACTCTGGCCCTGTTCCACGGGCAGCGCTGGGCGCTGGTGTCAAGCGGACAGTCGCATTGCCAGGGAGGCGTTTTTCTTTCTATGAAAATTTTGTGTTGAAGTGATGTTTATGCAAGAACAAAAGCAAGAGCATAATGAGCTTTTACCAAGTGACCTTACCCGTGAAAGCAGCCAGCTGGGTGCCGGTGGCTCACAGCCAGCCCAGGGGACGCCCCCTATGCTAACCTCCATCTTCGGAGTTGCCATTAGACCCATGGGACCTTGGTGAATGTGGCCCTACAACCAGCCTTACAGCAAAGCCGCTTTCCATGGCTCCCCCTCTTTCTTCCTTTTTCTCCCTTACTTTCTCTCTTTCAAGGCAGAGCTCTGCTCTGTCGCCCAGGCTGGAGTTCAGTGCAGGATCTTGGCTTACTGCAGCCTCAGCCTCCCAGACTCAAGTGATCCTCCTGCCTCAGCCTCCCGGGTAGCAGGGGCTACAAGCATGTGCAGCCATGCACCCCTGATTTTTAAGTTTTTCACAGAGATGGGGCTCCCTTTGTTGCCCAGGATGGTCTCCAATTCCTGTCCTCCAACGATCACCCGCCTTGGCCTCCCGAAGTGTTGTCTTTGTATTTGTATGTAACTGTAGTTATCTACTTTCATTGTTGTGTGGTATTCCATTGTATGGATACACCCCAAGTTATTTATCATTTCCACTGTCCATGGCCATCCGGGTTGTTTGCAGATTTGGCTGCAGAAATGGTGCCACTGTGAATCTTCTTGCTCCTGTGTTTGGTGATCTTAGGTACACATTTCTGTTGGGTGTGTAATCTAGGAGTGGAGGAGTTGATTTCAGGTGTGTATTTAAAAACAAAAGTCTCTCTGGTAGCCGGTGAAAAGTAGATTGGAGGGAGATAGAAACTGTGGGAGGGACTGCAGCTGAGCACATGAGAGGTGATGGGGAGAAGTGACGGGTTCAGGAGAAGTTAGGTAGATTCGGCAGACTTGAGTTGGAGACAAGGGCTAGAGAACTGGACAGGGTTTCACTGCTAGACAAAACACTGGAGAGGAGCCCAGCGGGAGGGAACCTAGCAGGGTGGGATGCAGGGCCCCTGAGCTCATGTTTGGACACGACCTGTGTCCTGTGAGAGCCATCCAGGGGAAGACAAGAGGCAGCTGCCCATGTGGGTCCAGAACTAAGACAGCCAGGAATACATTTGGGGAATGATTAACACGGGATAATAATCCTAGATACTGGAGTGTGGAGAGCCCCAAAGGCAAAGGAAACTGTAAGAGACTATCTTGTTGGAAAGAGCATTTGTTGAAGGCGGTAAGGAAGATGTCAGGTAAAGAAGAGAGATGTTGATGAACTGGACATCCCAGTGAAGTCAAGGAATTGGTGTTGGAAAGTGTCCATTGGACCAGTGAGGAGGGCACTGGTGACCCAAGATAACGTTCCCCGAAGATAACGTTGTTAGGAATGATGGAGACACGCATGCCTTCGTGGTGTTGGGAAGTGTGAAGACAGGGCTCAGAGTGTCATAGCTTTCGAGGTCAGCATACCCTGTGTAGGCAGGTGACTGGTTAAGGGCCTGGCGCAGGTATAGATTGACAAGTTTGTCTAGCTCTTAAAGCCAGTAGTCTGAATGCATTCCTCCAAAAAGCGACCGATGCTGCATGTTGGGACCACACCAAATCCGAGGACACACAAAAAATGGTGAAAAGGGATGGAGGCTCTGGGCAGAGCCCTTACTGTAGCTCCGTAGCTGTCCAGTGTTGTGTCACTCAGAGGGAAGCCCTTGTTTAGCTCTGGCGTTTATCCTTCCAAGCTTTTCCTGTAGATGCAGATTTTTAAAAGCAATACAGTGTGTCTATCACTCAGTTATCTGCTTTTATTACTCAAACATGGACCTCCTTCCATGTTAAAATAAGTTTGTATCATCATTCTTAAGGTTGCATGATACATCTTTTGGTTATCATACCATAACATATTTTCTGCTATTTTGCTGTAAGATACCACTTGTTCTCTTACTTTTTTTCCTTGGAATATATTCTTAGGGGTGGAGTGGCTAGGCTGCGGGTGTGCGCGTGAAAACTGACCCAAATGTGACCCAAACAGGCACAAAGGATGTGCCTGTTTCTGTTCCTTGTAGTGACACGTGAGCACCTGTTGTTCTCTCCTCTCTGGTGTCTCTTACTAGTGACCTTGACCTTCATTTTGTGTGTTTGTCGGCTGTTTGCATTTTTTTCCTATGTCTGTTCAGGTCTCCTCATAGCCTTTTATTGAGGTGTTTCCTTTTAATTGACTTGTGAGCACTCTTTATAGATCAGGCATCAACCCCTTTGTCTATTGGCTGCACGTGATTTCCTCTCTGTCTTGTCTGTTAATCCTCCTCCCTTGTAAGAGCTTTTAGATTTTTATGAGTCAGCTCTGTTGATCTTTTACTGCATGACTCCTGACTGTGATGGTACAGAAGAGAAATTTTCTTGCTCCAGAATTCGCAGTTAAAGAGCTGGAAGGGAAGGGACCTACTGTCAAGGGTAGATGTTTTTAGCATGAGGGCAACTTGAAGAAGAGAGGAAAGGAGACAATTCTGGAGGCTGTTAGAAGGGGACCCCTCATTCCACAGTAGGACACCGTTCTGTGTGCCGGGAGCTGCGGACCCTGAGGTGAGTGTGGATACACAAGGGAAAGCCTGGGCTTGGACTGGAAGAGATGCTCCCTCCAAGGCAGAAAGGAAGGAGGTAGAGTGAAGTGGGTTGTTCTGTGGTGGGTCAGTCTAGAGGAGAGGGCAGAGAAATTGAAGCAGGTCATGAGCCAGGGCTTCTTCTCAGTAGATGATAGGAGGGCCCTGGTTTGAACAGCCCCATGGGGAATGGGGCAGAAAACACCCAGGAAAAGCAGGATTGCCCAGCAGTGTTGCTGACTCAGCAGCGCTGGAATCCTCAAGTCTGTGAATCCACCTGTCACTTAAGAGATGTTTTTCTCCTAGTTCTAGCTGAGTTGACCCAGAGGAGGGGAGAAATCCACCAGGCTTGTTCAGGTTTGGGCCTGGTGTCCTCCCTGGAATGACAGGAGCATGAAGGCTCAAAGTGCCTGGTCAGGCCTGGGCTCCAACCTGACTAGTGAGAAAATCAAGCTTGAGATTCATTTTGAATAGTTGAAAATTTTAGATTAAGATATCACTATAAAGCCTAATCATGGGCTGGGCATGGTGGATCATGCCTACAATCCCAGCACTTCAAAGTATCTCAAGATACCGAGGTGGGCCGATCATCTGAGGTCAGGAGTTCAAGACCAGCCTGGCCAACATGGCAAAACCCAGTCTCTACTAAAAATACAAAAATTAGCCAAGTGTGGTGGTGGGCACCTGTACTCCCAGTCACTTGGGAGACTGAGGCGTGAGAATCGCTTGAACCCAGGAGATGGAGGTTGCAGTGAGCCAAGATCGTGTCATTACACTCCCGCCTGGGTGACAAAGTGAAACTCTTTTTCAAAAAAAAAAAAAAAAGAAAAAGCTAATTATGGCCAGGCACAGTGGCTCATGCCTGCAATCCCAGCACCTTGGGAGGCTGAGGTGGGAGGATTGTTTGAGCCCAGGAGTTCGAGCCCAGCCTGGGCAACGTAGTGAGACCTTGTCTGTACAAAAAAATAAAAATAAAAATTAGCTGGCCATGGTGGCACATGTCTGTGGTCCTAGCTACTCAGGGAGGCTGAGAGGGGAAGACTGTTGAGCCCCGGGGGGTCCAGGCTGCAGTGAGCTGTGATCATGCCACTTGCAGATCAGCCTGGCCAACAGAGCAAGACCTTGTCTCAAAAAAATTTTTTAATTTTAATTTTAAAAAAGCCTAATTGTAATAACTACCTGGGATAGACTTAGCCTTAAGTTCTGTTGATCTTTATGGTCACTGTTTTTGTGCATATTTGCAAAGGAGGGGAAAAGGATGTTAGTTCTATAAATCCTTCCAACTCTACCAGAACCCACAGCCTCATCCCGTCAGAACATGAAAACCTGTGATATAATCCTGCTTATTTCTTGAAGAAACATTGTAAAGTCTGCATGTATACGTACTTAAAAGCAGTAGTCAGTCTAATATAATAAAGCCTATTTTTATCTTACAGGTAAAAAGAATGAATGCTTGATTTGTAAAGCTCCTTGTCGTACAGTTTTACTTTCAAAACATGTAAGTTGAAATCTGTAGTGTCTGCATCTTAATCACAGTCATATTTCCTTTTAAATTTGTGATTTAATTTTTAGTCATTTGTGGGGTCTAAAATTTTCAGTCACTCTGCTACGTTAACAAAGATATCTGAGTGATCAAAATGCAGTTAGGATTTAGTTTTTAAAACTTACGTTTTTAAAACTTTCTTAGCTGTAGATTGACCTTATTCCTAGGTTGTTGAATCGTGCTGTGTTCCTGGTAATGAAAGTGGGTTAAATAGATTTCTTTAGCACAATACAAGCACCTGAAGCAGGTGATAGAGTTTGGATTTGTATAGGGGCCATATATAATTAAGAATGTTGTTCGTAAAGTTTAAAATCAATTATTGCTGAAGACTTAAAACAATGCCTTTTGTTCTCTCTATAAAATACTCAGTTTAACGTGTTATTGGTATAAACAAATGATTGGTCTTTTCTCTGCCTGATCTCCAAAATGTGCATTTGGTCTGATGATTTAAATATAATAGTTGTTTTTCTCTGATTACAAACATAATACAGAGTTATGCAACATTCATACAGTATAGGAAATTATAATGGCAAATGTGTAAGTCCCCAGATCCTGTTTCCCAGAGATGACAGTGACCAGGAGTTTGGCACCTGTTCTATGTGTGTTATTGTGATTTACCTTTTCATAAAAATGGTGTCTTCTCGGCCAGGCACGGTAGGTCACGCCTGTAATCCCAGCACTTTGGGAGGCCGACGCGGGCGGATCATGAGGTCAGGAGATTGAGACCATCCTGGCTAACACGGTGACACCCCGTCTCTACTAAAAGTACAAAAGATTAGCCAGGTGTGGTGGCAGGCGTCTCTAGTCCCAGCTACTCGAGAGGCTGAGGCAGGAGAATGGCGTGAACCCGGGAGACAAAGGCTGCGGTTAAGCCGAGATCACGCCACTGCACTGCAGCCTGGGTGACAGAGCAAGACTCCGTCTCAAAAAAAAAAAAAAAAAAAGTGGTGTCTTCTCAGTTGACATGATATTTTGGGCACACTCACTCTTAAAATGACTGCATTATATATTAGTATTTTCCTATCAGTGAGCCTTTGGATTTTTTCAGTTTTTCGCTGTTTCAAACAACCTTCCAGTGAACATTTTTAACCAATATCTCTCCACACTTGTAACAATATTTCTGTGACATAAATTCCTAAAGTGATGAAAAAGCAAGGGCAAAAGATGTAAATGTTTACACTTCTAACAGAAAATACTTTCTTTTCCTCCACACGTGTGGCAGCTTAGAGGCTCAGTGACTGCCTGCTTCTGCTCCTCACATAGTGATCCCGCACTAAGCCCTGTCACATGGTCAGACTGGAGGCTGGTGAGCCCTTAGCCTTTCTGTAGCTTGGGTGGAATGTTCAGGTCGTTCACTTACTTTCTTGTTTCCTAGTAAATATATTTAAGACCATCCGTGTCTTTCTGTGCACTGCTATGCTATATCATTTTGAGTACCGCTTTTCTCTCTTTTCTAAATAAGCTCTAATCTGTCTTTTTATTTTTTTAACTCAAGAATTATTTGAAAGGATATGCATTAGTTTTCAAGTGCTTAGATTTTAGCTCCCTGTCATTTTCATCGTTAATTTTTAGTCCTGTGGCATTCTGATGAGAGAATATGGCTATGTGGGTTTTTTAATTATCAGGATTTTCACTGTGGTTTAATTCATGGTAATTGTTCATATTTGATGGGCGTTTAAAAAGGCATATGTTCCTTTCTGTGTGTCTGAGTGTGTGTGTGTGAGTGTGTGTGTGTGTGTGTGTAAGTAAAATTGTTTAGAATGTGGAAGTTGTTCCTGCTTCTCTTTCTCTAAACCTTCACAGACTGTGTGGGCTCTTTCTTCCGTAGTCTCTTCCAAATGCCGGTCTTCCTTTCCCTGTTGCTCCACCCCCAATAGGAGCTTCTGGTTCCTCCTCCTCTCACTCTGGCGTCCTAGAGCCTCTTCACGCTGCAGCCAGAGGGATCTGCGTAAATGCATCCCAACTTTCCAGGAGTCAGTGCCAAAGTCCCCCACGCCTGTAGGCCCTGTGGCCTGGCCTCTGGCAGCCTCGTGGTCCCCAGGCAGCAACTCTGGCCTACAGCCTCTCCAGGAGCCAGGGTCTTCCACCTCAGTGCCTGGCTTTCCTGTTCCCTCTGACTGGAGTGTCCTCTCAGATGGCCACAGGCTCCATCCCCCGCAGCCTTAAGGTGTCTATGGAATGTCAGGAGACATCACCAATAGCTCTGGGTCATGCTGGCTTCTTTGACCCTGACCTGCAATAGAAGGGACGCTTTATATTATGGCAGCGTGTGCATTTGCACGTGGGTGCATCCGTGCGTGAGCACTTCCGTGAAATCAATTTCACGAAGCAGTTCTTACCCTCGCTTAGTGCAGTACCCTCTGATTATTTCTATTCTCATGTTGTTTTGTCTTTGAAACAAAACATGTTATAAGTGAACTTCCCCAGACCTGACTGTGACAGACACCACCGTGTAAAAGTGAGCCTCTGACGCTGTGTTCCTTGACCTGGATTATTCTGCTTCGCAGTGTGTGTCACCACCTGAGATATCTTTATATATTGATTTATTTGTCATTAAAATGCTCCATTACGACTGAACGCATAAAATAGGGCACCACCATATTGGTTGGGTGGTGGATGGCCAGGGAGCAGGGCAGACTGAAGGATGTGCCGGGGGATGTGGTGGGTGGCCGGGCCGCCGGGAAGGGAGACTCCGGTGAACCTGGAGCAGAGCAGGGGCTGTGCTCCCCCCGCATCTGCCTCCTTGAGGAGGGAGAGTGTAAGCTAGACTGTGCCAGTTTTTACACACACGTGGAAAGGAGTAGCTATAGTAAGGAGATGAAGGATGAGGATGCCCCACAGTCATGGACACGCCAGTTGCTTTTAAACTCCAAGTGGTAAGAGATAAGTCTCGAGGGTGAAGGCCTTGAAAGTTGAGGCAGCACTTCTGCCTCACTTCGCTTGATGAGAACCCCAGCAGGCAGAAGCAGGGCTTGGAGACAGCAGACAAGAGAGCTCCCCCAGAAGGCAGAGCTGCAGTCCAGCCCAGGGTCTCCCTGGGGAAGGAGCCCCCAGCACCCATCCTCAAATACCTCATGACATGCACCTGTGTTCTTCCTTCTCCCTTGGTGCGGTGGGGAGTGTTTCTTAGTTGTCCTGCCCTGTGCCCCTGTTAGACGTCAGGTCACAGCAAGGTTGCAGACACGTTCATTGTCTTTCTAGCTCGTAGATTGCAGGACAAATCAGGACCCAGTTGCCCTAGCATCTGAGCTGGGCAGTGACAGTGGTGTTGGGGGTGCTCCACTCTGGGGGAGTGACTTTCTGTGTGGGGGAGGAGTGAGATACCAGTGACCAGATGGCAGACCGGGCCAGGCTGGGCAGTCATCCCCACACCTGCTCCCTCTGCTCCTGGGCACCTGGCTGTACTCATTCTCCCCATCTACCTTCCCATGCTGAAATGCAAGTAGGAGCAATGAAGGCCACTTCCAGGCCTGACCCATAAAAACAGCCTCCTGGACAGCCCTCCACCGCCCTTCCCTCACCGTAGAAGCTCAGGAGAACAGAGCAGAGCTGCTGGGGGCAGGGTGACCTGGGCCCAGGGCCTGTGTGGAAGGCCACCCACTGAGCCTGGTCTTGAACTGTTGTGTGGGCAAGAAACAAGTGTCCCCACAATAAGCCATTGAGATTCGGGGGTTGTCTGATACACCAGTTGGCCTACATTCATCTTCTCATGTCCACATATATTTTGGAGGCAACTCGGCAATTTCCACACACATAGAATCCTGTTGGGATTTTTATTGTGCACTTACTGTTCTTTAGAGAGGCTTTGTGCATCAGTGTTAGTATTTTTCTTAGGTATTTAATGATTTGGACTGCTATTACAGTTTTTAAAAAATTTGTCTCTTAAGTGCTTATTGCTAGTATATAAAAATGCAGTTGATTTTCTAAACTTTCACTAGTGACCTTGCAGAATTTACTTGATAACTCTGTTGGTTTATGTGTAGATTCTGCTAGAACATTTACATATGCAAACATGTTATCTTTGAATAAGGACTGTTTTAGATTTCTCTTTGTAATCCTTATGCGCTTCCTTTTTTTTTTTTTTTACGGCATTGGCTGGGACCTCCAGTACAGTGCTGAGTAGAAGTAGTGGCATTAGCTGGTGCCCTCGTCGTTTTCCTGATTTCAAGGTCAAACTTTCAGTATTTCATCAAGTATCATATGTGCATTAAGTTTTTGCTAAGGTATTTTTTAAATCATCATGAATGGTATTGAATTTTGTTAATTTTTTTATAATTATTGACTGTAACTATTAGCTTATTCTATAGCTGTCGAGATTATCATTTAATTATTCTCATTTATTTTGTTAATGTGGTGAGTTGCATTTGTTTTTCCAATTTGAAACCCACGTTAGATTCTAGGAACAAATTCAACTTTGTAGTGATATAAGATAGCTTGTATCTGTAAGTAAATTCAGTTTGCTACTATTTTGCATGGGGTTTTTTGCACCTGTGTTCATATGAGAGCTGGACCTGTAAATTTTTTTTCTTATAATGCCCCTTTCACATTTTGGTAAATCAGGTCTAGTCTAGTTTCATAAAACAAGTTATAAATTATTTTTATTTTTCTCCTCTCTGGAAAATTTTTTTGTAAGATTGGGGTTATTTCTTTAAATGTTTGGTAGAATTCAGGAGTGACACTATTTAGGTCCAGTAAGTTTTTTGTGCAAAGATTTTAAACTAGGGATTTAATATCTTTATTAGACATGGAACTGTTTAAAGTTCCTGATTCTCCCTGAGTCAGTTTAAGTAAATTGTATTTTTCTAGGAATTAGTGCGTTTCATCGGAATTTTCAAATTTCTTGTCATCGGTGTGCTTGTAATCCACTCATATTTTTCACGTCTGTAAGTTCCATTAATGATGCCCCTTGTTTAATAGTGGGTATTATGAATTCTCTTTTCTCTTGACCAGTTGTGCTAAATGTTAGTGATTTTTATTAGTACTGTGGACTCTTGAACAACACAGGTTTGAATTGTGTGTGTCCATGTATACAGTCAGATGCAGATCAGTCAGATGCAGATCAAAATCAATTTCCAGTCAGATGCAGATCAAAAATACAGTATTCATGGGATGCAAAACCTGCTCAGATGGAGGGCTGACCTTTCCTGTACGCAGGTTCTACAAGGCCAACTGTGGAACTTTAGTAAGCTTGGATTTTGGCACACTTGGGGTCCTGGAACCAGTTTCCCCTCATATACTGAAGGACGACTGTATTTTCAAAAACTAATTTTTAGCTCTTTTGATTGTGTCCATTTTATATTTGTTTCCTGTTTTGTTAATTATCTTTATTGTTTCCTTTTTGTCTGGATTTAATTTGTTCTTTAAGGTGGGTGCTTAGGATTAATTTTCAACCTTTCCTCTATAACATTTGCACGATAGGGTCATAACTTTCCCTCTGTGTTCACTTTTGCCTGCAGTATACATATTGGATTATATTACATTTTTATCTTTGAATTTTGAGATTTCTACTCAGTTTCTCCTGTGACCCATGTGTTACCTAGAAGTATATTCATTTTTAAATATTTGCAAGTTTTTAGTTACAATTTCTATGAACTTTTATTGAAGTATAACACATAGCCAAGTATGCACATTATGAGTGTGTACCTCAGTAAATTTTTCACACTCAGAATGTAACCAACATTTAGGCCAAGGAAAGTAGTTTACCTGCTGCTGCAAGCTTTCTTAGGTGTATGTACAGATATTTTTGCACGGAGAAGGAAGAGCCCTTCACAAGGTAAAAGCTAATGGGGCCACATGTGTATTTTTGTTTCCCCACGGTAGGAGCTGGAGGAGGGGTGACACTCAGTAGAGGTTTCTCAGGTGAAAGGAGCAATAGATGATGATGTAGCAGATGATGTCACAAGTGGTGTGGAATTTTATTAATTTTTCTCTAACTATTGACCATAACGATTTCATTAGCTTTTTTCTTCCATAGTAGGATTTATTCATTCTGGTGAATTAGTCGGAACTGGAGATACAGGTGGCAGAGTCATAATCCTTCAACAGGAGCAGATGAACAAAATCTCATCTTCTAAGCAGAAGGAAATACCATATTTACAGGACCTTTCAGAACCATGAGCCAGAGTTTGACCACTTGAAAAGTTCAGAAAGAGAAGAAAAGTTCCACAAAACTAGATGGTTACCTGATAAAAATTCTGCTCAGTATTGTCTACCAATAATAAAACAATACAATTATGGTAAATCAGTGAAAGGGACGAAAGATCAGAAGGATATAACTTGAAGATGGAGTGTGTAGAGATGCCACCACGGCTACTGCACTGTGAGTGCCTGTCTTTTGCTCCACCAAGAGCATCTGCCAACGCTCATACTCGTCACATCAACTCAATTCCTGTTAATAGTGATTTTGAAACATACTTATCTGCAGGTGATTTGCAGATTAAAATCAGGTCTTTGGCCAGGCACGGTGGCTCATGCCTGTAATCCCCTGCACTTTGGGAGGCCGAGGCGGGTGGATCACGAGGTCAGGAGATTGAGACCATCCTGGCTAACACAGTGAAACCCCATCTTTACTAAAAAATACAAAAAATTAGCCGGGCATGATGACGGGCACCTGTAGACCCAGCTATTCGGGAGGCTGAGGCAGGAGAATGGCGTGAACCTGGGAGGCACAGCTTGCAGTGAGCTGAGATCGTGCCACTGCACTCCAGCCTGGGCGACAGAGTGAGACTCCGTCTAAAAAAAAAAAGAAAAAAACAACAAATCAAGTCTTTGGCATCTGGAAATTATAGACAGGAGTTTTAATATTGTGGATATCAAGCCTGACAATATGGAAGAGCTAACAGGTGATTTCAGCTGCAGAATTCCATCTGAACAGCTGTAACACATCTGTATCTCGCAGCAGTAAAGGAACTATTTGCTCATGTGACGTGAGAGTGTCTGCCCTCTGTGATAGGCATTCTACACTGAAGAACCTGATGATTCCAGCAACAGGTCGTTTTTGTCTGAAATCATCTCCTTTATTTCTGATGTAAAATTCAGCCATGGTGGTCAAATATGATGATAGAGACCGTTTGTTAGTCAAAAGTTAGAACTTCAATATGGAAAACATGGCCAGGCGCAGTGGCTCACACCTGTAATCCCAGCACTTTGGGAAGCCGAGGCGGGCAGATCACCTGAGGTCAGGAGTTTGAGACCAGCCTGGCTAACATGGAGAAACCCCATCTCTACTGAAAATAACAAAAATTAGCCATGCTCAGTAGCGCACGCCTGTAATCCCAGCTACTTGGGAGCCTGAGGCTGGAGAATCACTTGAACCTGGGGAGTGGAGGTTGTGGTGAGCCGAGATTGCGCCCTGCACTCCAGCCTGGGCCACAGGGTGAGACTCCATCTCAAAAAACAAAAATACCTGTGGAAATGTAACAGGTGCACAAGTAGCTCGGAAGTAAACTGTGCACTGTGTGAAAAGGACCATGTGTCTGACTAATTCAGTGTTGTTGGAATGGATCTGACAGTGTTGTGACTGGGTCTTACGTAATTTCAGAATGTTTGACAGGAACACAAAACAAGACCTAACCCTAGAGGTATCACAGGAAAGCAGTAAGCCTGGTACAATTCTGAAGCCATGCAAAGTCCATGCAGACAGCAAGCAAAAGAAGATGAAATCAGTGACTCCAGCAAGGAAATCCCGTGTGAGCCTGGCACCCCAAGGAAAGTATCGGGCTGCAGCCAGTACAATCTGTGTGTGTTTCAAGACGGTAAATTAGAGCTGGCATTCCTAGCCAGAGAACCCCCTTCCTGCCTAGTTGCAGTGGCTGAATCAGCCTTCGTGATGATAAGAGCACTCTTTCGCAGTGCCCCTTTCCTGTGTCTGACAGCGAGTCACCAACAGCACGCCTTTACAGCTGCGTGAGGAGAGCTCCGTGGATCGCGCACGGTGGTGCTTCCCTGTCCGCTTGGCCTTCGGGCCTCATGGACTCGATTGCTCTGCACTGGCGTTGGTTTCCTCCAGTCCTTACGCCGTCTGCTGTGGTAATGTCAGACGCAGCAAAGGCCTTCAGTCACGCTGTGAGATTTAACTGTGTATCCTCATTCCTGTACCATTGTGGAGCACACACCCACCTTTTAAAAATTAAATACGAAAAGAAAACATTAGTTTATGATTTTCCTAGGAATTGTGCGAACAATCTTGCCTTTTAAAAGTCTAACGTAAATTCAATTTTCCTGATGGTGCGAGGGCCTCAGCTCTCACCCAATCCCCCTTCTCCTGGCCTTCCCCGTACCGCTCCTCCAGCCACACTGGCTCTCACTGCACTAGGCCCCACCATACAGTGCAGCCATGGACAGCTAACAGCCATTTAGATTTCCCCCCATTTCCCCTCCTCTCTGTTCCTCTCTGCCTCCCAAATCTCTGTGCTTCTATCAGGAATTATTTTTCCTACCTATAGGGAATTCCTTTATTATTTTAGTGCTGGGCTGTTAGTGACAAATTTTCAGTTTCTGTTTTTAAAAAATGCCTCTTTTTCTTGAAGCACATTTTCACAGACTTCAGAATTCTTTGTTGAAAATGAATGCACCTTAGCACTTTGAAAATTCCAGCCCCTGGCTTATCGCCGGCTCTCTGCGACATGGGTGCCGGGGTGGAGGAATGGCTGCCTGTGTTCTGCTCAGGCCTCACTGAGGTCTGTGCATCTGTGCTGTGATGCCATTTGTTAGTTTTGTAGACTTCGTGGCTGTTCTGTCTCTAAGCTCATCTTCTGGACATTCTGGGGTGTCTGTCATGTGTAGAATGACTCAGTCCCCCTTACCCAGAAGGCCATGGAGCCAGATCGATCTGTGACAGCTTCTTCAGTTGCTCCCATTTCTGGTCCATGGCTCTTGGTCTTGTCTTTGAGTCATCTGCGTATTTATAATATACCTTAGATAATAGTGACAGTCCCTGCTCCCTGTGCACTCACATGGGCCATGCTCCGCTGGGGACACTTTTCCTGTATTGTGTCACCTGCTGCTTGCCATGGCCAGGGCTGAGCGGGTGCTGTTTCTGCTTGTCTTTTATACATGGGGAGACCAAGGCACGGAGGAATTAGGTGAAGAAGCAGGTTTGCAGGTCAAGGGTGTGCAGAGCTGGATTTAGGCCAGACTCTGAGCTCCTGACCCCTGTCCCATTGGGCACACTGCTTGTGCCTTTGCCGTTTGGTTTGTATGAGAGGGTGTTACACAGGAGCTCCTACCCCATCCGAGCCAGAGCCAGGTCTCCCCTCTGCTGGGTTTGAGTCCCCGCGTTACAGAGGAGCTCACCTCCAGGATGCTCTGCTTGGCCTCTGCCTCTGGGGACCTGGGAGTGGATTCTGGAGTGGGTTCCAGAACCTCTTCATCTGCACCTGCCCTGGGTGTTGGAGCTGGTGCCTTAATCCTGATGTAAGCCAGTCTACACTGTCTTCTAGAATTCTTCAGTCCGATTGATTCAAGGTATCATTTTCTGTTTTCTACCACAAATAGAGTATTTTTTCCTAAATTTTACTATCATTTCAGTGGGATTTGGGGAGCCAGTGGTAGGTAGGTGGATGGGCTCAGATGACCGTCTTGACCTTCTACACGCTCACCGTCCTGAACCACAGACTGGGAGGAGGCACAAGGTTCTTCCTACATCTTGTCATTCTGGTGTTTGTCCCTTTCTTTGTTTTTGGTTTTGGATTTTGGTGTTTGAGGGGTTTGTTTGTTTGTTTTGAGATGGAGTCTCGCTCTGTCGCCCAGGCTGGAGTACAATGGCGTGATCTTGGCTCATTGCAACCTCCGCCTCCCGGGTTCAAGCGATTCTTCTGCCTCAGCCTCCCAGGTAGCTGGGATTACAGGCACCTGCCATCACGCCCAGGTAACTTTTGTATTTTTGATAGAGATGGGGTTTCACCATGTTGGCCAGGCTGGTCTTGAACTCCTGACCTCAAGCGATCCACCCACCTTAGTCTCCCAAAGTGCTGGGATTACAAGCAGGAGCCCCTTTTCTTTGAACTGCTCAGGCAATTCTGGTTCACAGCAGCTCCATGCCTAGCACAGCTGTCACCTGGTATTTTGTGCTAGCGTGGTCCTTGGTGGGGAAAGTGAGGGAAGGCCAGGGGTTTGGGGAGGCGAGGCAGGGCACCCTGGAGGCACTTGAGAAGGAAGTTGGCAGCGTCTGCATGAGGGCTTGTAACCAGACGCTGTTTTTTTTTTTTTTTTGAAACAGAGTCTCGCTCTCTCGCCCAGGCTGGAGTACAGTGGCGTGATCTCAGCTCACTGCAACCTCCACTTTCCTGGGATCACACCATTCTCCCGCCTCAGCCTCCCCAGTAGCTGGGACTACAAGCGCCTGCCACCACGCCGGCTACTTTTTTGTATTTTTAGTAGTGATGGGGTTTCACCGTGTTAGCCAGGATGGTCTCGATCTCCTGACCTCGTGATCCGCCTGCCTCGGCCTCCCGAAATGCTGAGATTACAAACGTGAGCCACCACGCCCGGCCTACCAGATGCTGTTTCTTAAACCTACATCCTTTCTTAAGGTCCTTACACTTGCTTTTTAAATAACTTGGCATGTACTTGTGACTACATAGTGGCGACTTAATGCTTGTCAGCTTATTTCATCCTTCTGATTTTAGCATAGCTCCACTGTGCAGGAGGCTGGGCTGGAGGCCTTCATTCATGGCGACCTTCTGCCCTCACTAGGACCCTTTGGAGGAGGGGGCATGTCTTGCCTTGGCCCAGAGGGGCTCAGCGCCTACCAGGCTCTGCCTTCCAGCCCTCACCACTGCCCGGCACCGCCCTCAGAAGGAAGCGGCCAGGACGAGGGACTGTCCTGCTGATCGAAGCTGTGCCTGGCAGGGCCCCTGAGAGGCCATTCACAATGGACTGGCCATTTGAGTCATCTACAGCTAATTCTAGGTGTTGAAGCACAGTTTTTAACGGGTGGCCAGAAGCATTTATTAGACACAATAAATGTAGAGTTGTTTCTTTCTCTTTCAGACTGATGCAGATATCCAGGCATTCTTCATGAGCATAGGCAGTCTGTGTAAGAAGTACTCCAGGGAAACCTCCCAGGTGAGTTGTGGAGGGCGCAGCTTGGTTCCGTGATGAGCAGTTGCACTATCCCGAGACCGTGGAGATGTGGGGGGTGTGCTTGGTTCCGTGGTGAGCAGTTGCACTCTCCTGAGACCATGGAGCTGTTGGGGGGGGCGGTGCACTTGGTTCCATGGTGAGCCAGGTGCACTATCCCGAGACTGTGGAGCTGTCGGGGGTGCGCTTGGTTCCATGGTGAGCCAGGTGCACTATCCCGAGACT
>NC_045436.1:183574156-183602539 GCF_002776525.5 Piliocolobus tephrosceles
GGGGTGCGCTTGGTTCCATGGTGAGCCAGGTGCACTATCCCGAGACTGTGGAGCTGTCGGGGGTGCTCTTGGTTCCGTGATGAGCAAGTGCACTATCCTGAGACTGTGGAGCTGTCGGGGGTGCTCTTGGTTCCGTGATGAGCCAAGTGCACTATCCTGAGACCATGTGTTTTCTGTGTTCTGCAGGCAAGTTCCTTTGAAGATATTTGAACAGCAAATATTTTCTGCCAGAACATTTCTGTGGGTTGAATTTTTACTTTCTTAATGGTGAAACATTTACATACAAAAGGTTCTGATTTTGACAATGTCCATTTGGTCTATTTTGTTGTTTTTGCTTTTGGTGTCACATTGAGACAAAGTGGTCTCAGTCAGCTCTGGGGTCCTTTTGGGCAAGATGCCCCCTCCCCATATTCACACCTTAGAATCTCAGGTTTGGGAACCCTCCCCACCAGGTCAGGGCTCTCTGGGTTCAGGGCAGCAGGTTTCTTCTTGACACTGTCCTTCTCTGACAGTCGCCTGGGGCCTTCTGCCTGCCAGGCTTCCGATCCCCGCTGATCCCTGCATGGCAATGTTGGCTCCATGGTCCCCCTCCTGACAGCTGAGCCCCTGCTGTGGTAATGTTGGCTCCATGGTCCCCCCTCCTGGCAGCTGAGCCCCTGCTGTGGAAGTGTTGGCTCCGTGGTCCCCTCCCCTGGCAGCTTTTGCCAGCTGCTGTGCCAGTCCTCTCAGTTGCAGCTTGTCCATTCTCTACCTGTTTCTTCCTGACCCTCCTCCCAGTTAGCACGCGCCTCCATGCCAAACCTCCCTCACCCCCAGCTTCTGACACAGGTCATTGTCCTCTGTGCTCACCTCCGCATGCCGAGTGGCCCTTCTGGCCTCCTTGGATGTCACTGGACAGCTGCAGTCCACCAGTCTGGGGGAAAGCTGCCTGGAGAGGAAGGGGTCCTTCCCCTGGCCCCCATCCCGCACTTCCTTTCCCTCTTCTGTCAAGAGTGCAGCTCCCACCGTTGGCCACCCCACCTGCCTTGCAGGGAAAGAGGCCTAGTAGGGGCAGCCAGGATCTGAGGCAAGAGACTGAAGATGGACCCCTGCATGTCACTCTCCTTGGTGGGCTTGTGCCTTCAGGCTGTGGTCAGCCAGGTCACCAAGGCTGCCCTCTCTCTGGGAGGTTGTCCCACTGCAGCAAGCTTCCTTGGTTCTGAAACAACCTGAATCAGCCACAGTGTCTCGGGCTGTCCCGGGGCTGTTCTGAAATAGCCTGAATCAGCCACAGCGTCTCGGGCTGTCCTGAGGCTGTTCCCATCTCAAGTTATGCTCAGCCGCATCCTCCAGGGAGGTGCCCAGAGGCTCAACCTGTGGAAACCAAGCAGCACCCGGATATCCCCAAGAGTACTGGCTCAGCACCACACGGGCACCCAGACCAGGATGCTGGTGGTCCCATAGCCAGCCAGAGTCCCATGGAAACACCATCCAGGACACACCTCACCCCCCGCCCGCACCCTGCTCCATCCAGCAGGACCCTCATTCAAGCCAAGTCCCCTTGGGGCCAGAAGTCGCTGGAGTTCATAAAACACGTATGTTGTCACAGACCTCGGAGCCACAGGCTGCGCGCTGCAGGGTAGTTTTGCCAAGTGCTGCAGAGGCCAGGTGCTATCTCAGGAGAGAAGACCCAGCAGACCCGACCAGCCCCTCCAGCCACCTGTCTGCTCTGCCTCTCAGGCCTCTCAGGCTTTAGGCATGGACTGTGGAGACTGCTGACTCCAGCCTGGGCAGCACAGACTCTGCCCAGTGACCTCACAGCCCCACCGTCTGTCAGTTACACTATGGAGGTGAGTGCCACAAGCACAGGGTGGAATTTTCCCGCAGCTACGTGATGTGGTATTGTAATATTTACACTCTAATATCAACGTAATATAAATATTGGAATATTTGTTACATATATTAACACATAATGGATTTATTGTTATTTTTAAATGAATTAATACTTTTAAATTTGTCTCAGTCTTAATTTCTAATAGGGTAAATACCGACAGGCAAAACCCACATAAGCAAAGCTCTTTGGGGCCCTCAGTAACTTCTAAGAGTGTAAAACCGGCCCAAAACCAAAACTGTGAGCATCACGGCTCAGGCCTGGGACCTGCCCTGGGACAGCGTCAACAAACCACCTCAGCCTCTGCCTGCCCCAGTCCCCCTTCCTAATCTAGTTGGTAACAAACATCTTCCTCTTCCCAATAACCCTGTAAGATCCGTTCCATCCACCCAGCCTCTGCCCTACCTCAGGCTTCGTCAGCACTGAGCATGCAGACACTGGTCCTGGTGTGGTCAGGAGCTCATGTTGACGAATGCAGGCACAGTCCACTCTGTGGAGGGGAACTGGTAGTGAACTGAAGAGTCAGAAGTGTGCTTCGGACCAGGCAGCCACCTGTCCTGGCCTCTTGGCGAGAGTCCGCGTGAGTGACCTGCACTGTCCCCCAACTACCTGCACTGTCCCCCAACTACCTTCACTCTCAGGCCTTCATAGCCTCCTGGTTCACAGGATGTGGGCAAAGCACCCATGATCACCGGGCAGCTCCTCCTTGGGGCCCTGGGCTGACCTGGCCCAGCACAACCTCTGTGACCGTCGCAGCCCTGGAGTTTTGCAGTGATTTCATTGACCTGTTTCTCTGGCTCAGTTCAAGAGGCATATTCTCTGCAAGATAAACACTCACCATCGCTTTTAAACTTTGTTTTAGTATTAAAATCTACCCTCTTCTGAGGCCACACCCAGTGTCTCAAGTCTCTGGGCCCCAACATTGGTCAGAGTCCAGGCCAGACAAACCGCGGAGGCGGCATGATGCTGCAGGCCTGTGTGGCTCCCCCTAGTGGAGCCCTGGAGGCTGGTATAGACCCCTCAACACCCAGACAAGTGGGTCTTGGCTGCTCCCCAAGCTCATGTGAGGCTCCCCAGCTCCATGCTCAGTTGAACTCACCCCGTCTGCTGCTCAGGTCCCCTTGGAGACTTGCCCTGCAGCCCAGTCCTTGCTGCAGCCACACCTGCCCTGCCAAATCAGAGCCAGCCACAGACTGACCTCATCTTACCAAGGCCTTTCTCTGAGAACAGCCAGACCGGGCACCCCCACCGTCGGGATCAGGCACGTCTGCTGGGAGGTTCCTCCGCGACCATGTGAAGCTGAGGAGCAGAAGCCCTTGCCTGCAGGGTGGAATGTTCCTGCTGAGGGTGCTTTGGAGAAGCTTCCCACACAGGCACAATTGAGCAGGGCTTGAGGGGCGCGTGCAGGTGTCCCCGACAGGCAGCAGGACTTGAGAAGTGTCGGCAAAGGTTGGAAAGGTGCCCTGGCCGTGACCTGCAATGTGCCCGAGAACTGGAGTCAGGGCAGCCTGCGGAGTCCTTCTGTCCACTCCTCTTCATAGCCCATGGTGTAGTACCCAAGACTGTCTTCCCTCCTTGGTGGAGACACAGTCCCCTTGTTGAGTAGGGGAGAACCCTAGAGCTCTGACTCACTCCGAGGACACAGCAGCCAGGAGACCACGAGGCTGTCACCCCTGCTGTCCTGTAGGAGGGCCCCTGTGCAGCCCCGTCCTCTGGAGATGGCCTGTCGTGGAGGAGGTTGGGAACAAAGGCCTGGCGTGTGCTGGGCCTGCCTTTCCACAGAAGGGAAGAAGCCTGCCCTGTGTTTGCACTGGGCCAGTGAGCCATGGGCAGACGCAAGCCGCTCCCTCGTGCTTGTGTTGTCACCGCAGATGGCGGGGTGGAATAAAGTGGGGGATGGAGCTAGAGGATGCTGACTTTCAGTAGCAGTGGAGCCACAGTGAGCCCTGTTGTTTGTCGGCCTTTCCAGCCTGGTCTTTCCAGAGGGTAGGCACCATTGTCTGAACACTTGACTCATACGAAATAGCTCTTTCTTCCTCTGAGGCAATCACAGGCCTCTCTTTCCTGCTTACGGTGGTACTCTCAGAAACCCAGTTCAAGCTGTCTACACAGCATACATGGAATCTGGGGCTCCTGTAAATGTTAGGGTGCTGGTGTCAGGCATGGCTGGCTCTGGGAGTGCAGACAGGCCCACTAGGCGTCTGCCAGCTCTGTGGGTCTCGCTTAGCCTCATTCTGTGTGTCAGCTCTCTTTTCATCTGCCCCTGCCATTGGTCCAACACTGTTTGGTCAGGAGGCCCTTCCTCAAACCAGTGGCCATTATCAGAGGGACAGCACCCTGTGGTTGGCCCAGAGGGAGCACCACTCACAACTTGAATGGAGCAGTTGCTGGGGAGACTTTCCTGTCGTGCCTGTTAAGCCTCCCCTGTGTTTGCCTTTGGCCCTGCCTGCTGGCATTCACACCTTCTCTGCCCACCCATGGAGGGTGTCTGCCCTGGCAAGCACTGGCCATGGGCATCTGTGGGGGCAGGACACACATAAGCACTGTGAGCTGTTCTGAGAGTCCCTCCAGCCTCCTCCTCCCCCAACAAAACTTCCAGCCACAGAGATCATGTACCCGTGTCAGCAACTGAAACGTATGATCTTTTCAGGTTTCAGAATTTCAAGAAAAACACAGGACGAGATTGTTAGCTTTCTATAGAGAAAAGGTAAGACGAATAGATTCATTGTCACTTGAATTATTTTGACCTTTAGATTTAAATGTCAGACTTGTTAACACGTTGTTCTCAAAGGGGACAGGCTGCTAGCTGCAGTATCTGTTTCTCTGCATGTTTCCAGCTATGGGGACGTTGTCACTGTCTCCTTCTGACCAGCCTATTGGCCCAACCCTTGTCTGTAGTTATCAAGTAGCCCATTGGGTGCAGCACCACATGGGCCTCCCTGCCCAGCCACGTTTATCCCCTCAGCCACTGGGGTCAACATCGGGGTCTTGGGAGCTTGGGAGGCAGCTTGAAGGCTTCTCTGCTCAACCATCCCCCCCGCCTTTTTTTTTTTTTTTTTTTTTGAGACGGAGTCTTGCTCTGTTGCCCGAGCTGGAGTGCAGTGGCCGGATCTCGGCTCACTGCAAGCTCCACCTCCCGGGTTTACGCCATTCTCCTGCCTCAGCCTCCGGAGTAGCTGGGACTACAGGCGCCCGCCACCTCGCCCGGCTAGTTTTTTGTATTTTTTAGTAGAGACGGGGTTTCACCGTGTTAGCCAGGATGGTCTCGATCTCCTGACCTCGTGATCCACCCGTCTCGGCCTCCCAAAGTGCTGGGATTATAGGCTTGAGCCACCGCGCCCGGCCTCAACCATCCCATTTTAAAAAACAAGTCCTTTTTAAAAAACTTTGAAGGTTATGTAGTCGGTAAAGTTAGGAACCCAGCTTTAAAGACAAGGGACCCTGGGGCCATTCCCTGAGTACGGAAGCCAGTTTGTGACCCTGCTGCCTCCTGTCTGTGCATGAACATTTTATGTACACCCAGACCTGGAGCAGACAGATCACCCTTGGCCCTGCTTGCCAGCCGGTCACCCCCTCCTTACCTCTTCCATCCTGTACCCCCACCCTGTCTTGTCACCTTGCCCTGTCCTGTCACCCTGCCCTGTCCTGTCACCCCCATCTCACCCCTCACCCCATCCTGTCACCTCATCCTGTTACCCCATCCCTGTCCTGTCACCTCTAATCCCATTCTGTCACCCTTACCCCATCCTGTCACCACTGACACCATGTCGCTACCCCCACCCTGTCCCGTCACCCCATCCCATCCTGTCACCCCTCACACCCACCCTGTCCTATCACCCCGTGTCAGTCTGTCTATAAAGAACTACTTGAGATTCAGTAATTTGTAAAGGAAAGAGGTTGTATTGATTCACAGTTCAACATGGCTGGGAAGGCCTCAGGAAACTTACAGTCATAGCGGAAGGCAAAGGAGAAGCAAGGCACGTCTTACATACCAGCAGGAGAGAGGGCAGGGGGAACTGCCAAACACTTAAACCATCAGATCTCATGAGAACTCACTATCACAAAAACAGCATGGAGGAAACTGCCCCCATGATCCAGTCACTTCCCACCAGGTCCCTCCCTTGACACATGGGGATTGCAATTCAAAATGAGATTTGGATGGGGACACAGAGCCAAACCACATCATTCCACCCATGGCCCCTCCCAAATCTCATATCCTTCTCACATTTCAAAACACAATCGTACCTTCCCAGCAGTCCCCCAAAGTTTTAACTCATTCCAGCATAAACTCAGAAGTCCAAGCCCAAAGTCTTAACTGAGACAAGGCAAGTTCCTTTCACCTGTGAGCCTGTAGAATCAAAAACAAGTTAGTTACTTCCAAGATACTATGGGGGTACAGGCATTGGGTAAATGTTCCCATTCCAAGTGGGAGAAATTGACCAAAACAAAGGGGCTGCAGGCCCCATGCAAGTCCAAAACCCAGCAGGGCAGCCATTAAATCTTAAATTTCTCCTCTTATCCGATGTCTCACATCCAGGACATGGTGATGTAAGGGTCAGGGAGCTCCCTAGGCCTTGGGCAACTCCACCGCTGTGGCTCTGCTGGGTACAGCCCCAGTGGCTGCTTTCTGGCTGGGGTTGAGTGCCTGCAGCTTTTCTGGGTACACAGTACAAGCTGTCAGTGGATCTACCATTCTGGGGTCTGGAGGACAGTGGCCCTCACAGCTTCACTAGGCAGCACCCCAGTTGGGACTCTGTGGGAGCAACCACCCCACATTTCCCTTTTGCACTGCCCTAGCAGAGGTTCTCCGTGAGGGCTCTGCCCCTGCAGCAGACTTCTGCCTGGACATCCAAACATTTCCATACATCTTCTGAAATCTAGGTGGAGGTTCCCAAACCTCAACTCTTGTCTTCTGCACACATGCAGGTCCAACACCATATGGAAGCCGCCATTGCTTGGGGTTTGCACCGTCTAAAGCAGCAGCCCAAATTGTACATTGGACCCTTTTAGTCATGGCTGGAGCTAGAGCGGCTGGGATACAGGGCGCCATGTCCTGAGGCTGCACAAGAGTTGGGCAGGGGACCTTGGCCTGGCCCATAAAACTACTTTTTTCTCTCTGGGCCTATGATGAGAGGGGCTGCTGTGAAGGTCTCTCACATGCCCTGGAGACATGTTCTCCACCGTCTTGGCTCCTCGTTACTTATGCACATTTCTGCAGCTAGCTTGAATTTATCCCCAGAAGATGGGTTTTTCTTTTCTACTGCATGATCATGCTGCAATTTTTTCAGACTCTTATGTTCTGCTTGCCTTTTAAACATAAGTTTCAATTTCAGATCATCTCTTTGTGAACACTTACATGACTGTATGCTTTCAGAAGAAGCCAGGTCACATCTTGAATGCTTTGCTGCTTAGAAATTTCTTCTACCAGATACCCTAAGTCATCTCTTTCAAGTTCAAAGTTCCACAGATCTCGAGGGCAGGAGGAAAATGCCTCCAGTGTCTTTGCTAAAGCATAGCAAGAGTGACCTTTGCTCCAGTTCCCAATAAATTCCTCATCTCCATCTGAGACCTCCTCAGCCAGAACTTCACCAGCCATATCACTATCAGCATTTGGGTCAAAACCATTCAACAAATCTCTAGGAAGTTCCAAACTTTCTCACACCTTTCTGTCTTTTTCTGAGCCCTCCAAATTGTTCCAACTTCTGTCCATTACCCAGTCCCGAAGTTGCTTCCACATTGTTAGATACATTTGTAGCAGTGCCCCATTCTACCGGTACCAATTTTCTGTATTAGTCCATTGTCACACTGCTGTAAAGAGCTACCTGAGACTGGTTGATTTATAAAGGAAGGGGGTTTAATTGACTCACAATTCTGCGTGGCTGGGAAGCCCTCAGGAAACTTAGAATCATGGCAGAAGGCAAAGGGGAAGCAAGGCACATCTTACTTAGCGGCAGGTGAGGGAATGGAGGGGAGCTGCCAAACACTTTTAAATCTTCAGATCTCGTGAGAACTCAATGTCATGAGGACAGCATGGGGGAAACCACCCCCACGATCCAATCACCTCCCCCAGATTCTTCCCTTGACACATGGGATTACAATTTGAGATGAGACTTGGGTGGGGACACAGCCAAACCATATCATACCCCCATCACAGTCTGTCACCTCTCAACCCCATTCTGTCACCCCCCTACCCCTTCCTATTACCCCCCCCCCCCTCTGTCCCCCCCACCCTGTCAGCCTCTCCCCTTTCGTGTCACCCACACCCACCCTGTCACCCCACCCTATCACCCTCACCCCATTCTGGCACCACCACCTATCCTGTCACCCCCACCCCATCCTCTCACTCCCACTTCTCTCCTGCCACCCCCAATGCCATTGTCTCTCCCCCACCCTATCCTCTCACCCCCACCCATCCTCTCACCCCCCCATTCTCTCTCCCTTACCCCCTCCTCTCTCCCCTGCCCCATCCTCTCACCCCCCCATTCTCTCTTCCCCACCCCATCCACTCTCCCCAACTCCTGTCCTGCCACCCCCATGCCATTGTCTCTTCCCGACCCCATTCTCTCTCCCCCACCCCTTCCTCTCTCCCCCATCCCATTCTCACCCCCACCCCATCCTCTTACCCCACCCCTGCCATTCCACCCCTGTGCCATCCTCTCACCCCATCCCATCCTTTCTCTCCAACCCCATCCTGTCACCCCCACCCTGTCCTACCCACACCCCATCCTCTCTCTGCCACCCCATTCTCTCACGCCCACCCCATCCTCTCACCCCCACCCCGTCCTGCCACCCCCATGCCATCCTCTTTCCCCTACCCCTCCCAGGCCCACCACAGCCCCATGTTACTCGACAACCACCCAAAACCCTGCCTGGAAGCTTCTTGCAGGAGCCAGCCTGGGCTTAACTTTTATTATATTTTGTGTCTGTTGTCTCCACATCCTCCCAGCAAACCTCGAGGATGGGCATGAGCCATGATTACAGACTGGACAGTGGGATCCTAGACTCTAGTCACTCCCTCAGGGTCTGACAGCTCCCACACACAGGGCGGGGTTCCAGCCTGACAGCAGAGGCTGTGCTGTGAGATGACCTGGCAGTGACCATGTGTGGAAAAGGTGCTTGTGTCTGACTTTCAGGCTGGGTGCTCCCCTGGAAGGGCTGACACTGAATTCATATCATGTCGGCTTGTGGAGGGTGCAGCGCTGAAATTTGTCTCCTGGGGCTTTGGTTTGACTTAGCTCTGCATGGTCCCCAAGGCCAATTTCCTAAGTATCTGATGGACCAGACTCCAGGCAGATTTACTCATGAGCAGCATGAGGGCAACTCCATGCAGAGTAACCCACATTCTGATTCATGGTTTAAGAAATTTAGAGGGTCACAGTGTCACTCAGCATAGCCTGTCTAATAACAGAAGTTGTGCAATTATGTTTAGATTTCTAGGTTGGAAGAATCCCTTAGGAAGTCAGTGCTGCAGATAGAACAGCTGCAAAGGTAAGCGCCCCCCGACCCCCGTGAGTGCAGTGGAGGCAGCCACTGCCACGTGCATTGGTCTGGCTCTCCAAGATGAAGAAAGAAAGATGACCTCAGATGCAGAGGGAAGAGCTCGTTCATTTACCAGAAACTTTTGTCAGAGCAAAAATGCTGTGGGAAAACCGAAGGGAAGAAGGGAGACAACGAAGAAAAAGTGAAAAAGAGATGAATGGTTCTCCTTGGGGCAGCTGCCCCAGTGATTCCTGAGGCAGTGGGAGGAGTTTGGGAGAACAGCAGGCGCCCTTGGCCTCTCCAGAGTGACCCAGCACAGGCAGGGTGGCCCTGCGGCCAGGGACTGCGGGACTCCACCTGCAGCCTGGCGGCCTGCTTTCTGCCAGGAGTTGTAGCCGTTTGCGGAAGGTACATATATGTGGCAAGTTCTGTGTCTAAAGGCACTGCTGTGAATGAGTGATGCATCTTAGGGAGAAACGTCTGGAGTTGCTAGGATTAACCAAAATGGGGACTTAAAGCATTACATTGCAGTATCTGGAAAGTCTAGCCATTTGAAAGCCTCCTTTCTTGTACATTTTAGCTCACCTGTGCCTTTGCCATATTGCCTCTGCGCTGAATGCACTTTTACTGCAGTCGGTGTTTCTGGAATTTGGAATCAGTAACAGCCAGAGTTCAGTTACCACAGTGATACACAGATGTTGCGCATTTTACACTCGGCGATGCCTTAGATTTTATGAGATGTGTTGAATAGTCACAAGTCCCTGTTTGGTGGCTGCACACTAACGTGAAGGTTGAGGAGTCAGGAGCCCTGTCTGCCTCCCATTGGCCGTGTGTGTAGGAGTGGGCGAGCCTCCAGCGTGTGTGTAGGTGCCTGCCTCCCTGCTGTGTCAGGCAGCTGAGCATGGCATGGCCTCACTGGGGCCGTGGGGCCTGAGGGAAGCTGGGGATGCCAGTCACACTGGCTGGTGGCCCTGCTCCTGACACGAGGTTCTGATGGCCTCTGGTGAAAAGGGCTTCTTTCCCCTGTCCTTGTTTTGGGTTCTAAGAGTTACCACAGGCTTGTCTTGTGAAGGGTGTGTTCCAGGTGTCAGCAAGGAAACTCCAGGCCAAATCCGGCTTGCAGTGTATTCTCTCCTCCTTCCTTTCCTTCGCTTTTTTTTTTTTTTTTTTTTTTTTTGAGACAGGGTCTTCCTCTGTCACCCAGGCTGGAGTGCAGTGGTGTGATCTCAGCTCACGCCTCAACCTCCCAAGGCTCAGGTGATTCTGCTGCCTCTGCCTCCCAAGTAGCTGGGACCACAGGCATGCACCACCACACCCAGCTAATTTTTTTATTTTTTGTGGAGATGGGGTCTCACTATGTTACCCAGGCTAGTCTTGGACTCCTGAGCTCAAGTGATCCTCCCACCTCAGCATCCCAAAGTGCTGCAATGGCCGACGTGAGCCACTGCACCCGACCACAGCGTATTTTCATGTAGCCTCCAAACTGAGCATGGCTTTTACATTTTTAGAAGATTGTAAATGCATTGCAACAGAGACTTTATGTGGACAGCAAAGCCTCCTACATTTACTAGCTAGCCCCATTTGCAAATTCCTCCTTTAAAGCATCACAAGAGGAAAGGCAGATACTTAAAATGCATCAAAGGGGCCAGGCACAGTGGCTCACGTCTGTAATCCTAGCACTTTGGGAGGCCAAGGTGGGTGGATCATCTGAGGTCGGGAGTTCGAGACCAGCCTGACCAACATGGAGAAACCCCCGTCTCTACTAAAAAAATACACAATTAGCCAGGTGTGGTTGTGCATACCTGTAGTCCCAGCTACTCAGGAGGCTGAGGCAGGAGAATCTCTTGAACTCGGGAGGCGGAGGCTGCAGTGAGCCAAGATCATGCCATTGCACTCCAGCCTGGGTAACAAGAGCAAAACTCTGTCTCTCAAAAAAAAAAAAAAAAAAAATGCATCAAAGTGTGGAATTACTTTCATTTTTTTCCTTCTTGGTGTATAATTTTCTTTCATTCTGTGGATTTATGTTTTGCATCAATTCTGTAAAATTCCTGCCCATTATCTTTCAAGTAGTACCCTCTGCATCCCCGGCCACGGCCTGCAGCTCCCCACCCTCCACATCAGCCTCTGCTGTGATCTCCGTCGTCTTAGGCCACCTGGTCACATGCTGGTTGCTTCTCCCAGCTCCCTGATTTTCAAGTTAAGCCAGTGAACCCCACTGAGAGTTTGTTTTTGAGACAGAATCTCACTCTGTCACCCAGGCTGGAGTGCAGTAGCACGATCTCAGCTCACTGCAAGCTCCGCCTCCCGGTCCAAGCAATTCTCCTGCCTCAGCCTCCGGAGTAGCTGGGACTACAGGTGCCCACCACCATGCTCGGCTAATTTTTGTATTTTTAGTAGAGACGAGGCTTCACCATGTTGACCAGGCTGGTCTTGAACTCCTGACCTCAGGTGATACGCCCACCTGGGCCTCCCAAAGTGCTGGGATTACAGGAGTGAGCCACCGCCCCTGGCCCCCATTGAGTTTTTGTTCTGTCCATTACAGTTAACATTTCTAGAACATCCCTGCTCATTTCACCATTTGGAAAATAATCTTTGCTCATTGTCGCATCTTCGTCTTTTATGTCGTCATCTCACAGGCAGCCTTTTTATTTTCCTTACCTGATACCCTCAGGAATCCAAATCTGCCTTCTTTTCTTCCACTCTTGCTGGAGGAGGTGTGTTTCTGCTGATCTCTGGTGAGGTTGCACAGGTCGGTCCCACTCCCTACATACCTGGTATCACCTGCATTTTCCTCCAGAGAGGATTCCCATGTGCTCTGCGAGCCCAGCTGACCCGCCCAGACCACTGCCCCCGACCCCGTCTTGCCCAGCCTCACTGTGGTGGCGTTCGTGCTACCCACTTTTGTTGTTGTTGTTTTTGTCATCGCCTTCTTGCTCCCACGAAACAAAGTGTGTTTTAGAGTGGTTTGGAAGCAGGAGCAAGTGCCCTGCAGAGGAGCCAGGCCACAGCCCTGCCAGGCACAGAAGGTCAGGTACTTCCATGCACCACAGTCAGCCACACAACAGCCAGTGTTTACTGAGCACCAGGTGCATTCTCAGCGCTGTTCTGGGGTCTGGCAATTCGGAGTAAGCCAAGCAAGCCAAGTGCCCGTCCTCCAGGAGCTTCTGTGTTGGGGGAGAAGAGGCAGAAAGTGAACTTGTATGTCAGGCCGGGACACAGGCTGTCGGGATAAGTGACTCTGGGTGAGGAGGTCGAGGGGCAGTGCCAGGGTGGGCTCTAGCAGGTAACTGCACAGCAGAGGTCCGAGTGGTTGAGCTCTTGCACAACTGCCTGTTCCTAGCTAGCTTGGTCCCAAACTGAAATTGCTAAGGGCAGACTGTTCGCATCTCAAAACCCAGCCAGCATAGATGGGCACTCGGTGCCAGGAGACAGCCCCACCCTCATCTGCAGTCATGCACCTCAGTGTGTCCACAGAAACTGTGTGTGTGCGGAAACAGACACGCTCCCCCAGTCTTACACGTGCGTCTCAGCATGTCCACCAGGCCCCGTGAGGCAGAGAGGACCCAGGTGCAGCAGCCTTCTGTGGCCGGGAGTCATGGGACACAGCAGGCGGTCTCTGCTACTGGCTGTCAGGGAGATCAGTCCAGGGTTGCTAGACTGGAAAACGTGACCAAGTAACTTGTCCATATTTCTCTTGCTGGCCTGTTTTTCTTTCTTGTCTTTTTTCTTTCCCTTTCCTTTCCCCTTCCTTTTCCTTTTTTGAGACGAGTTCTTGCTATGTCGCCTAAGCAGGAGTGCAGTAGTACAATCACAGCTCACTGCAGCCTCCAACTCCTGGGCTCAAGCAGTCCTCGCACCCCTGCCTCCCAGAGTGTGGGGATGACGGACAGGAGGCACCATGGCCGGCCTCTTAGTGGCCTTTCAAAGCTGGTGCGTTAGTGGCTCCTGTTGTCAGGTCTTCATTTCACAGCTTTAACACCAGCGGTGGCCGTGTGCTGAGTGACAGTTGTAGTTGCAAGAACCAGTGATGTAAATGGCAGTGAGTGTTGAGTTCACTTGGCTTCCACGCTGGGGAGGAGCAGGGCCGTGGGACTCACAGGACACTTTGGGAACCACTGAATTCCCGTGAAATGCCCTTTGCAAACCCAGTAAGAACATTTCACTGATTCAGAGCCTTCTTACACTTTCAGTTGGAATGACCTGGGGGGACATCGGTTTTTATGGTTTCATTCAGTACCTTTTCTCCATCTATTTAGTATGAGATCATCACAACAAACAGCTTTCAGCACAATAAAAAGTTCAGTTTCAAGTAAGTAAAATCATGCCAGAAAGAGAACAAAATAGAGATGCATGTTGCTGAATCACACTGTGTGCACTGACGTTGGCATTTTCGTCATCGCTCTTCCAGCAAAGCCATACGGATGCCTACTGCCACCTCACTCATCAACCCCCGACAGGTGTGTGGGTTGCTCGCAGAAATCACAGGGCCCACAGGTCTTTCCACTTCTGCACCTCCCTTCCCATCCCAACCCCATCCCCCCTCCAAGCCCCCAGGTTTTGCTAGTCCAGACAATTGACTGGACATCAACTCATTTTGGTACTTATTTCATATCCCTGTGAGGCTCAGGTCCCAAACTAAGTGTGTGATCCAGGCTGGCCAATCAGAGCACTCCATCCCTGCAGCCACAGTGATTGGTCTGGGAATAATCATGTGACCCAGTGTTCTGCGTGCCCCCCCCCCCCCCCCCCCCCCCCCCCACTAAAGTGGGGATCCAGTGCCCGGCAGCTGACAGCCCTGCCCTAACAGGAGATTAAGGGGCTGACCTGGTGCCTTTCATGGAATCCTTCTTTCACCTGGTGGATGGCCTGAACCCATTACCCAACTGTGTGGGGGTCCCTCACACAGGAAACGTTCGTACTGGCAGATGCCCTGTGGCTTGTGTCTGCTCCTTCTCCAGGCTATGCCTGCTGGGCCATCACTCTGGCAAAGGGAGCCCAACCTCATATTCCCTCCAGCATCCCAGAGAAAACCCAGCCTGGGGTAGCTCCTGGCTCTTCAGATGCAAGGCACAAATTCAGTCTGCCCCTGTGAAAGGAAACACATTCAGATTTATTCCTTACAGGTCCTGGATGGGGAGGGTGCCATGCGTGGGGAGGACAGTGCTCTGTCCACAGGCAGCAAGAGGCAGGAAAGAAGGGTCAGGCAGAGAGGGGGGCCCCGTGGGCCAGCACCTTTATTGAGGCTCAGGGCATCATCCAGGCAAGTTTCTCGTGGGGAGTTTTAATTGGTGGGTTTAGAGCAGGCAGGCACGAGCTCCACAGGTCCCACTGTGACTGAGGGCATCACTGTGGCACATCTGCACGGTCCATGCAGGGTGAGGGGTCAGTGGGGCCAGCCAAGTGGGTTTTGTCCACCCTCCCACAGGGAGGCGGCCACTGGGAGGCAAGTGTCCGGATGGACCACACTGAGGCACTGGGAGCTGGTGGAGAACTGGAAACTGTTGAAGGTGACTGAGCCCTGCCTCTGGTATGAGAAAGTTAAACCTGTCTTCAAAATGGTTGCTGAGACCACCTAAAATTAGAAAAATTCACTCTAGCCAGGCTGGACTAATGGGAGTCATCCATGGGACTCTTGCTGGAGCTGTTGGAAAAGAATGAGCCTCTTTCTGCAGAGATCACGAGCCATAAGGATGGCAGGGCTAGGAGGGGGCCAATGCAAAATGAATCCGATGTTTTCCTGTCTCCCTTTGGCAAATGAAGGAACTAGTGTGTAGTGAGCATGCACAGTGTGGTATGTGTGGCCAGGCAACGAATGATAAGAGAAGTCAGTTTGGGATCCCACTCTCAGGGCGTCCTAGTCCAGCAGGCTCCAGGCAGGCGTTGGCAGAGAGAAGAGAAGGGGTGGTCTGGAGGGAGAAGCCAAGTGTGCAGAGGTGCAAGAGAGGCGTGTCAGGGAGAGCCCAGCCAGGGCGGGTTGGCCAGTGACCTCTGTGTCCTGGAGAGGCTACATCCCGGCACAGACGGCGGGTGGCCCTAAAGAGGGAGGGAAATGGCAGTGATCAGATGCCTAAGTGGCTAAACTCTGGCTGCAGCACAAAGCTAGAGGAAGATTTAGACATTTATGCATGGTCTCGTCTTGTGTGTATTTCAACTGACGTTATGGGTAAGTCCTGGGCTCACTCAAAGCCTTTCACTGTGTGTTTAACAGACTGGAGTCAATGGAAGTTGATCTCTCTCCTTCTCCGATTAGAAAAGTAAGTGCATCTCTCCTGCCGAGTTCCTCATTTCCGGTATACCAGACATGTGGCATTTCCCATTTTCCTCCGTACCGAAAAATATAACTGCTCATGCAACAGTAGACAGACTTTGCACAGCGCCCCTGCGTCATGTGCTGTCTCCTGCATCATGTGCTGGCCCCGTGGGTGAGAGGGGTGGGCTGTGGCTGTAAGCTGGGTCATGAGAACACTCCTGTTCTGCCTGAATGGCCGGGACTGCAGTTGCATCTGGAGAAACAAAAGCAAATGCAGACGGAGTGTGGCAGGGTCCCATGCAGGTCCTGTGTTGTTCCCGTGCCGGTCCCATGTTGGTCCTGTGTTGACCCTGTGTTGGCACCATGTTGGTCCTGTGTTGATCTTTTGTTTGTCCTGTGTTGACCCTGTGTTGGTCCTGTGTTGACCCTGTGTTGATCTTGTGTTAATCCTGTGTTAACCCTGTGTTGGTCCTGTGTTGTTCCCATGCAGGTCCCATGTTGGTCCTGCGTTGACCCTGTGTTGGTCCTGTGTTGGTCCTGGGTTGACATTCTGTTGGTCCCGTGTTGACCTTGTGTTGATCCTGTGTTGGTCCTGCGTTGACCCTGTGTTGGTCCCGTGTTGGTCCTGTGTTGACCCTCTGTTGGTCCCATGTTGACCTTGTGTTGGTCCCATGTTGGTCTTGTGTTGACCCTGTGTTGGTCCCGTGTTGACCTTGTGTTGGTCCCATGTTGGTCTTGTGTTGATCCTGTGTTGGTCCCATGTTGGTCTTGTGTTGATCCTGTGTTGGTCCTGTGTTGACCCTGTGTTGGTCCCGTGTTGACCTTGTGTTGGTCCTGTGTTGGTCCCGTGTTGACCTTGTGTTGGTCCCGTGTTGGTCTTGTGTTGATCCCGTGTTGGTCCTGTGTTGACCCTGTGTTGGTCCTGTGTTGACCTTGTGTTGGTCCTGTGTTGGTCTTGTGTTGGTCCCGTGTTGGTCTTGTGTTCGTCCCATGTTGGTCCTGTGTTGGTCCTGCGTTGACCCTGTGTTGGTCCTATGTAGGTCCTGTGTTGACATTGTGTTGGTCTTGTGTTGACCCTGTGTTGGTCCCATGTTGGTTCTGGGTTGATCCTGCATTGATCCTCTGCTGTTCCCATGTTGGTCCCGTGCTGGTCCCTCTTGGTCCCTGTTGGTGTCAAAGAGAAATAGCAGCAAAGCTGGTGGCCCTGTGCTTTACCTGCCTTCAGTTGCTGTCTCATGAAGTGCCAAACAGTGCCAAAGAAGACAACAGTAAACTTTATCAGCCCAGGAAAAGAAATGGGTCAGAAAAGCTAAGGATTCTGGGAAACAGGAAGCACCAACTTCAAGCTGGAGAGAAGCAAGACCAGAGGAAACCTGCCCGGAACTCAGGGAGACTCCAGGCCCCGCTCTCCCGTCGTCTGCCTGGGTTGGCAGAGCTCAGCGCCAGGTGCACAGCAGCCGCACACCAGGTGGCTCGGAAACATGAGAGAGGAGGCAGTTTGGGAAGGACTCAGGGCAGAGTGAACTGCACCCCATGGGAGGGATCAGGACTTAAGAAGCATGTGGGGCAGGAGGGCGCCAAGGAGCAAAGGCAGAAAAGCGAGTGGGTTCTGGCGGCGGCGAATGCCTGTGTCCCACGGTGCCAGTGATTGGCTTACTGGATTTATGTGTTGTTTCGTGTTGTGCGACACAGTGTGGCTCGTTGGCAAGCACTGCTCCGAGCCTTTATAGATACGAACTCTGTCGTCCTAGCAGCCCTGTGACATGAGTAATCCCACCCAGAGCCAGATGATGGAGGAACCTGGAGTCAGGATAAGAAGGTGGAACTGGATTCCGTAGGGAATGAAGAGCCGCCACAGCTTCGGTGAAAGAGAAACGCCAGTTCCTTGGCAGTTGGGTCAAGCACACGCGTCCTCTCCCTGCCCAGCTCACCTCCTCCGTCCTCATGGCCACACCCATACCCAGTGGCAACACTGGAGCCATGTTTCCAGAGGGACACACTGCCTCGTGGGTGCCCGTGTCCCGAGGCAACTGGCCCACACCGAGCACCCCACCTGCCCCCTCAGGCCCTGCTGGAAGCTCTTATGGAACCCTCCCCCGGGTCCCTGTAGGTCCCTACCACCTGCCTTGGCTCCCCCAAGGCTGGACACCTGCTTCCAGCTGTCCTTTGGTGCACTAGGACCTTGTTTCATGGATGAACTCACAGCCTCCAAGTCCCCACAGCTTAGGGAGGAAGAACTTGGTTCTGTCAGGTCAGCTTTCTACCTTTCCTTAGGATCTGAGTAATTGACGAGAATAGAGAATACTCAAGACTGGCAGGCAGCAGGCATGTCGGGCTCACGCCTGTAAGCTCAGCACTTTGGGAGGCCAAGACAGGTGGATCACTTGAGCCCAGGAGTTTAGGACCAACCTGAGCAACATAGTGAGACCCTGTCTCTAAAAGAAAGAAAAGACTGGCAGGCTAAATTGATTGACACTTTACTGGGTGCTACTGTCAGAAATTGTTGCTGAGGAACCAGAATGTAATGAATCAAAGTTCCTAAGTGAGGGGCAAAGACCAGACATGGGCACACATTTTCTTTGTTTTTTTTTTTTTGGGGGGGCGGGTTTTTGTGTTTTTTTGTTTGTTTGTTTGTTTTTGAGACAGAGTCTCACTCTATCGCCCAGGCTGGAGTGCAGTGGTGAGATCTCGGCTCACTACAACCTCCGCCTCCCGGGTTTAAGTAATTATCCTGCCTCAGCCTCCTGAGTAGCTGGGACTACAGGTGCGCACCACCATGCCCAGCCAATTTTTGTATTTTTAGTAGATACGGGGCTTCACCATATTGGTCAGGCTGGTCTCAAACTCCTGACTTCGTGATCCGCCCACCTCAGCCTCCCAAAGTGCTGGGATTACAGGCATGACCCACTGCGCCCGACCGGCACACATATTCTGTAAAGGGCCAGATAGTAAAACATCTGGACTTTGCAGACCAGACAATCTATCACAGCTACTCAACTCTGTCATGGAATTGCAAAAGCAACCACAGAAAGTACGGAAGCTAATGGCATGACCATGACTGTGTTCTAATAAAACTTCATTAACAAAAACAGGCTGCGGCCCATAGTTTGCCAACCCCTGTGCCACACCAGAATGCAAATTTCAAGGAAAGTGTCTAAAACCAGTTTTTCACCTCCTGAAACGCCTTGTCACCCTGGAGTGGATGTGTGTAGCAGTTCCTTTGGAAAGAGCTCGTGTCCTCCCTGCCCCACATGATAGCGTAGAGTGAGAGGTGCTCCTGGTAACCCTCAGCCCGAGCAGAGGTTCTGGGGACACCACCTGTTGCCTATGCAGACTGAGGTCTTCTCTGGCCTATGGAGAGCAGTGTGCAGGCCTCTCGAGGTGAACCTCCCACACTCTTCAGGGCTGCATAGGAAAGAGCGTTATCGGGGGTGCTCTTGCTGGGCTTCCTGCCCCAAAGGCTCGTCAGAGGGAGGGCCACAGTGCAAGTGTCTGTCATTGGGTGGACCTGGAGAAGCAAAGCCAGTGCCATCCCATGAGAGAGCCTGGGACACAGCTGGGCCTGCCCAGAGGGCCTTGGTTCTTTTCCTTCCTCCTCCATCCTTGCTGCTCCAGGCTTGGGGACCTCAGGCTGCTGGCACTGGGGAGGAGGAGAAGCAGAGCCTAAGGCCCCCACCCTCCTGGACAAGGTACCCGAGAAGGCGAGGGAGAGTCTGCTTTCACACAGAGATGGAAGTGTTGACTACGGTGTGGGGCTTGGCTGGATAATTTCTAAGATAAGTCTGTTCACCTTAAATGAGCACGGGATTTTCTATTATGTAAAATTAACCAGGGTTAACGTATCTTTTTGAAAAGGTAAAATAATGACTCACAAATACAAAATGAATGCCATTCACGTACTTCCTTCAACTTACGAATTGGCCAGTCACAGTAGCTCACGCCTGTAATCCTAACACTTTGGGAACTGAGTCAGGCAGATCCCTTGAGCCCAAGAGTTTGAGACCAGCCTGGGTAACATGACAAGAGCCCATCGCTACAAAAAATTAGCTGGGCATGGTGATGCACACCTGTAGTCCCAGCTACTGAGAAGCTGAGGTGGGAGGATCACCACTAGGAGGCTGAGGCTGCAGTGAGCTGTGACTACAGCCCCAGTGCACTCCAGCCTGGACAACAGAGTGAAACCCTGTCTCAAAAAAAAAAAAAGAAGTTTTGAGTTAATGAGGGAAACCAGCTGATATAGTTTGGGTATTCGTCCCTGCCGGCATCTCATGTTGAATTATAATCCTCAGTGCTGGAGGTGGGGCCTGGTAGCAGATGTTTGGGTCATGGGGGCAGATCCCTGATGGCTGGTACTGTCTTTGCCGTGGTGGGCGAATTCTCATGAGATCTGGCTGGTTAAAAGCACATGGCACTGTCCCCCAGTCTCTTGCCCGCTTGCCCTGCAATGCTCCTGCTCCCCTTTGGCCTCCCATCCTGATTGTAGCCTCCTGAGGCCTCCCCAGAAGCGGCTGCTGCCATGCTTCCTGTACAGCCCTCAGAACCACGAGCCAGTTAAACCTCTTTTCTTTATGAATTACACAATTTCTAGTATTTATCGCAGTGCAAGGATGGCCTAATACACCACCAGTTAAATGTGAAAACTGGTTTAAAGGAGAATCCAAAGAGCAAACGTGTGTAGGCAGCCAGGAATGCAGATGTGAACACACCAATGGGGACACAGCCCCTCCCACATGGCAGGAACCAGTGTCTTGCCCAGTGTCTGCCACGGCCCATGGACAAGAAAGATTTGCACCACTCTCTTCTGTAACTCACAGCTATCAGACAGCACCAGGACGGGGAAAGACACGAGCACTCGAATCTCTGGAGATTTTCTCTAAACGGAGCAGCAAATGGAACGTAGTTCAAAGGGGCGGTGATGTCAAGGGGATTCTTAGGATGAACTTAATACTGAAGACATCCTAGTGGATGGAAAGGATCCAGAAATGATGGCATAGCAGCGCTCCAGGCAGGTGAGAGGAAGTACCTGGAGCCTGTCCTGATGAGGCAGGAATACGTCCGGTGTTCACAGGATGGCAGGCAGAGGCTGAAGGTACAGAGACAAAAGCTCCCGATTTCACAAGGTTCTGTCTTGTTGGGGGTGGGAGTGAGGCCATGAGCTTCAGGTGGATGGGGAATGCGCCCAGTGGATAGCTCCATGAGACCGCTGGCCTGCAGGCAGCTCGGAGGGCCATGCCAGGCGGGGGGTTCCATCTTTCCAAGGTTACAGTCTTGCCAGCAAGCAGGAGCAGAGGACTGGCAGAGTAGGGCCAAGGGTGTGCCAGAGAGTGTCCCTGGAGCAGGGCGCTCCTGTGCTGCTCGAGAGGCCACGAGGACACAGAGGGGCTTCCATGGAGTACTGGAAGGGCCTGTGGATTAAAGGATCTGTGGGATGGCTGTGCCAGGGGCACAAGCCAGGAAGGTGGGCAGCAGAGGTCTTGGCGGGGCACAGTTGATAACGGCAGAACCTGAGGACCAGCGGGGGTGAGACAAGGAGCCTGGAAACAGGAGATGCCAGCAGTGAGTAGAGAGCCAGAGGAGCGAGCCCAGGAAGGGGCAGCGACTAGAAATAGCACTTTGCCATGCCACAGGTTGCACTAAGAGGCAAGAGGGGCTCAGAGCGGAGCAGCCTCCCTCACCAGTCTCAGAACCTGGGCTGGCAGCTCTGGGTTCACAGGTTCCTGTGGGTTGAGGAGGGAGGGTGGCAGCAGCGGCCTCGTGGTTGCTGGGTAGGGTGAAGGGTGGGCACAGAGCAGGGCCCAGCACGCACAGCTCCGAGCAGTGTTAGCTCCACCCTGTCCGTCAGCATCTGGACTTCAAGGTGACAAAATTATGCACCCAAGAATGATTTACTGAGGATTTCACATTCTCTAACATCAGCTGCAGACTTTGTTTTCTTCACCTAAAATTCCTAGTAGAGCCCTTTATCCATTCACCATTATAGGCCCTGGTGGAACAGAGGGAATCAAATAGATAATACCCACCCACACCCCTTCTACCACCAGCAGACAGAGTCGGGAGATGGACACAGAATCAAGTTAGACAGGAACTTGTCAGAGGGTGATAAAGATGAGGGAGATGGGGTTCCAGGAAATGTGTTCCTAACAACCACTGGGAGTCCAAATCTCGTAAGCGGCAATATTGGAATTTTATCCATTGTTTTCTTGTTGCATTCTTAGTCGGAGATAGCAGCCGGACCTGCGAGAATCTCCGTGATTAGTCCACCTCAAGATGGACGCATGGGTAAGTAAAATTTCCTGTAACCTTACCTCAAATCGATACACGTGTCAATTAAAATATATTCCCTGAGGCTGGGCGCAGTGGCTCACGCCTGTAATCCCAGCATTTGGGGAGGCCGAGGCGGGCAGATCACGAGGTCAGGAGATGGAGACCATCCTGGCTGATTCCGTGAAACCCTGTCTCTACTAAAAATATAAAAAACTAGCTGGGCGTGGTGGCGGCGCCTGTAGTCCCAGCTACTTGGGAGGCAGAGGCAGGACAATGGTGTGAACCTGAGAGGCGGAGCTTGCAATGAGCCGAGATTGTGCCGCTGTACTCCGGCCTGGGCGACAGAACAAGACTCCATCTCAAAAAACAAACAAACTATATAAATATTCCCTGAAAGGTCATGTTTAATCAAAGTTGTCAGAACCTACCCAAGGGGGTGTTGTCCTTCCATCCGGTGTAGGAGGCTGCATATTTACCAAAATGGTGCAGCTTATGAGTCCCAGGGAGAAGCTCCTGATGACCGTGTACAAGTCACAGGAGAAAACTGGCTCCTTTGCATTCTATGTCCTTTTGGTTTTTAACAAAAATAGTGTCACTGGGTTTGCTTCCTGGGAATTGGCTTTGAATTGCTGGTCCGTTTTCAAAGTGAATCCCTCCCTCAACCCTCAGCGCACATCGGCCTCAGCCCACACAGGCCATCTCCCCGCACACTGTCTCCTGCATCTCCACGGAGCCACATCTGACAGCTTCCTTCTGTTTCCTCCCATGGTTGACCTTGTCTAAGCCCCCTGTTCCCAGAGTGTGTGTCGTTTGCAGAGGTTCACCATGTTTCTGCATAGACGTCCGTCCTCACTGGCTGCTGCTCCTAGCATTCAGTTCTGGAAGGCACAGGGAACACCAACTCTCTAAACGCTTCCAGTATATGCTGAGGTACGAAGGGCCGCCTTATTTATGTCCCAGCAGGCTGAAGGCACCCTGGACATGCTCAGAACACTCACTGGGTCTGTTGTGTTTCCTCTTTGCCAGTCTGAAAGGAAATAGTAATTTTGATTTGCATTTATGTGACTATTAATGATTCTGGGTGTTTTAAATTTATTTCTCTGTGTTTTTTCTATGAATTAATCTGCTTTATTCCTTTGTCGTTTATGTGGACCCCTCAGTGTGCAGGATATTAACCTCTTACTCAATTTGCTTTGTAATTTTATATTTGACCTTTGAATTTGAGAGACTTAATATTTTTCTATACTCAAATCTATTCATAGGGTCTCATGCTTGGGGAGGTTTTTTTCACATACCTAAATCATTTTCTTCTAATTGGATGGTTTTTTAAACTTCTTCTTAGAGCAGTTTTAGGTTCACAGAAAAATTGGAAGGAAGGTACAGATTTCCCATATATCCCATGACTCCACACATGCACAGCTCCTCCCCCATCCACATCCCCCACCAGACCAGCCGATGTGTTAAAACTGATGATGCTGCATGAACACACCATTATCACCCGGAGTCCATGGTTTACATCAAGGTTCACTCTAGGCGTTGTATGTTCTATGGGTTTGAACAAATACACAGTGACGTGTATCCACCATCATAGCGGCATATGGAATAGTGCCACTGCCCTAAAAATCCTCTGTGCGCCACCTGTTCATCCCTCCCCCACCTCCCACCAACCCTTGAAAGCCACTGATCTTTCTATGGTCCCTTTTTCAGACTATCCTAGAGTTGGAATTATACAGTATGTGGCTTCTCAGATTGACTCCTTTCACTTAGCAACACACACTTACGGTTCCTCCATCTCTTCTCATGTTTTGCTAGCTCATTTTCTTTAGTCACTGAATAATATTCCATTATCTGGATGTATCACAGTTTATCATTCACCTGCTGAAGGGCATCTTGGTTGCTTCCAGGTTTTGGCAATTAGGAGTTAAGCTACTATAGATGTCCATGTGCCAGAGTTTTGTGTGGACATGTTTTCAGCTCCTTTGGGTAAATACTAAGGAATGTGAATGCTGGGTCAGATGGTGAGAGGGTGTTTAGTTTTGAAAGAAATTGCCAAACTACCTTCCAAAGTGGCAGCAGCTTTTCGCATTCCCACCAGCAAAGAATGAGAGTTCCTGTTGCTCCACGTCCTCACATTCGATGATGTCAGTGTTCTGGATTTCAGCCAGCTGATAGGTATGTAGTGGTATCTTGCTGTTTTATTTTGCATTTTTTTTTTGATAACATATGACTAGGAGCATCTTATGCTGATTTTTCATCTGCATATCTTCTTTGCTGAAGTGTCTGTTAGGGTTTTGGCCCATTTTTTAATTGGATTGTTTTCTTATTGTTGAGTTTTAAGAGTCCTGTGTATATTTTGGATGACAGTTCTTTTTTTTTTTTTTGAGACAGAGTCTCGCTCTGTCACCCAGGCTGGAGTACAGTGGCCGGATCTCAGCTCACTGCAAGCTCCGCCTCCCGGGTTCACGCCATTCTCCTGCCTCAGCCTCCCGAGTAGCTGGGACTACAGGCACCCGCCACCTCGCCCGGCTAGTTTTTTGTATTTTTTAGTAGAGTCGGGGTTTCACCGTGTTAGCCAGGATGGTCTCGATCTCCTGACCTCGTGATCTGCCCGTCTCGGCCTCCCAAAGTGCTGGGATTATAGGCTTGAGTCACCGTGCCTGGCCGACAGTTCTTTTTTGTGTGTCTTTTTTTGATGATGTTTCTTTATCAGATAAATATGTATCTTGAAAATATTTTCTTCCATTTTGTGGCTTGTCCTTTTGTTCTCTTGACATTATCTTTCACAGAATATAATTCTTGTAGTTTTTAATGTTTACCTTCTTTCAAATTCTTTGAAGTTTATCTTGAGGTATGTTGTAAGATGAGTTTTTTAAATAATTTATTTTGAAGATAATTCAAACACACAGAAAAAATTGTAAGAACAGTATTAAAAAAAAATTTCCAATATCTCCCCTCCCAGATTTCCCCAAATGTTAACATTTTGTTAATTTGCTCCCTATCTGTCATCATTGGTATTTCTCTGAACCACTGAGCATGTTACCAATGTGGTGCCCTAGCACTGCTAAAAACCAAGAACACAGTCCTACAAAACCATCTGCAACTCAACCCACATGTTCACACTGACACAGCACAGTCCTACAAAACCACCCGCAACGCAGGCCAGGCGTCCACGCTGACAAGCACAGTCCTAACAAAGGCCAGGCGTCCACAGTGACACAGCTCTACCATCCCATCAGCTGTTGCCAAGAGTTTCTCTTCTCCTCTGGTCAAGAATCTCATGGAAAGATGAGCTACATCCACTTATAACATCTCTTCTGTCTCCTCTGGACTGGAACATTTCCTCATAGTTCTGTTTCTTGTCCTCAATAGTTTTGAAGAATAATTAGGCCTCACATTCTGAAGGGTGACCCATAACCTGGGTTGTCTGGTATTTCCTCAGGAATCCAGATCATCCTCTATTGGCAGGAATGCCCCAGAAATGCTACTGCTCTGCTTCGCACATCAGAGCACAGAGTTGACCCATTCTGCCACAGGGACATTAACCTTAGTCACCGGATTGATTCCTCCAAGAAGACGTTCACCTTGGTCTCCTGATTCCTCCAGGAGGATGTTAACCGTGGTTGCCTGATTCCTCTAGCAGGATGTTCACCTTGGTCTCCCGATTCCTCCAGGAGGATGTTCATCTTGGTTTCCCGATTTCTCCAGGAGGATGTTCACCTTGGTCTCCCGATCCCTCCAGTAGGATGTTCACTTTGGTCTCCTGATACCTCCAGGAGGATGTTAACCGTGGTTGCCTGATTTCTCCAGGAAGATGTTCACCTTGGTCGCCTGATTCCTCCAGGAGGGTGTTCACCTTGGTCACCTGACCACACAGGCATCTATCAGGCTTTCTCACTGCCGTCATTATGTCCCCCATATGGATGAGTGTCTTGTGGAGAGATAGTCCAAATGACACTGATACCTTTTTCCTCATCCGGCCTCACGCCCCCGCCCCCCAATCAGCCACCACTCTGATGACTGCCTCATAGCAATTTTTCCATTTCCACAGTTCCTTCTATATGTATTAATTGTCATTCTACTATAAAGAAGAGCTTTTTCTTTTACCCAATTCAGGTATCTATGTATTCACTAATTTATAACAATATGGATTGATAGATTCCTTTTTTTTTTTTTTTTTTTTTTTGAGACAGAGTCTCGCTCTGTCGCCTAGGGTGGTGTGCAATGGTGCAATCTCAGCTCACTGCAACCTCCGTCTCCTGGGTTCAAGCGATTCTTGTGCCTCAGCGTCCCAAGTAGCTGGGACTGTAGGCATGTGCCACCATACCTGGCTAATTTTTTTTTTGTATTTTTACTAGAGATGTAGTTTTGCCATGTTGCCCAGGATGGTCTCAAATTCCTGAGCTTAGGCAATCCACCTGCCTCGGCCTCCCAAAGTGCTAAGATTACAGGCGTGAGCCACCGCGTCCAGGCAGATTCATAGATTTCTATTTTGTTCAGAGGTTTGGATTTTCTGCTAAACTCCCAGATATGGTCATGTTCAAAATGCATTTTTACAACGTCAACCAGGAATTCTGTATCCAGTGAAATTAACATTTTAAAATGAAGACTAAATACATTCACGGAGTAACAGAAGCAGAATTCATTGCTAACAGACCTGCCCTACAAGAAACGTAAAGGAAGGCATTTAGGCTGATGCCACACACTAACTTCAATCTGTTAGAAGGAATGAAGAGCATGGGGAATGGTGATTATGGGATGAGAATAAGAGACTACATTGTTAATTTCTTTTATCTTCTCATTACTTTACAAAACATAAAATTGAAGCAACAATTATAACGTTGTGTTGTTGGAGTTACAACAAATAGATGTAACATAGAGGATAATAAGCACAAAGGAAGAGCGAGGAGATGGAGCCACAGCATACAGAACTCTAAAAAACACAGCTGAAAAATCAAGAGGGATTGTTAAATGACGTTGTAAAGCATGTGTTAAACACAAAGACAATCAAGACAATAGAAGGACAAAGGAGACAGAGACACTGGAGAATAAATAGCAGAACGGCCGGTGAGGGCTTTCTTCTGGACCCTGTCGATCAGTATCTTATCTCCTTTCACAAATACCACAATATCTTGGTTACTTTTGCTTTACAGTAAGTTTTGGAATTAGATGGCATAGCCCTCTAACCTTTTTCTTAATTTGTCAACATAATTTTGCCTATTCCAGGTTCTCTTCATTTCCTTATAAATTTTAGGATAATGTCAAATTCTACAAAGAAAGTCTGCTGGGATTTTGATTTTGATTGAATCTCTACATCAGTGTGAGGAGAACTGCCATCTTCACAGTTTTAACAGTCTCAGTCCATAGATGTGCTGTGTCTCTCCATTGATTAGAGTTTCCTTAGTTTCTCTCAAGAATCCTCAGTAATTTTCACTCTGCAGGCCTTGTACTTTCTTGATAAACTTACATGTAGGTTGTTTTTGTTTTTGTTTTTGTTTTTGTTTTTGAGACAGAGTCTTACTCTGACCCAGGCTGGAGTGCAGTGGTGCCATCTAAGCTCACTGCAACCTCTGCCTCCTGGGTTCAAACAATTCTCGTGCTTCAGCCTCCCGAGTAGCTGGGATTAATTACAGGGGTGCACTACCACACCCGGCTAATTTTTGTAATTTTAGTAGAGACGGGGTTCACCATGTTTACCAGGCTGGTCTCCATCTCCTGGCCTCGAGCCATCCATCCACCTCAGCCTTCCAAAGTGGGATTACAGGCATGAGCCATCGCGCCCGGCCCTAGGTATTTCATTATTTTTTATGGTGGAATTTTCTTCATTCAATTTTTATATTGGTTATCGTTCATATGGTGTATCTTTTCCCATCCTTTGGTTTTCAGCCTGTCTGTGTCTTTCCATCCATGATGTGCCTCTGATAGACAACGTAGATTAGATCTTGTTTTTTGATCTGTTATAATCTATACCTTCTGATTTGATTGTTTAGTCCATTGATATTTAATGTAATTATTAATTTTTGTGGTTGGATTTGTGCTTGCTGTCTTGCTGGTTTTTGTTTTATATATGACAGGATTTTTAGTTTATTGGTATCTCCTTAACTGCCTTTGTTTACAATAAATATTTTTATCGTACCATTTTGCTATAGACTGATTTGAGTTCCCCCAAAAGTCATATGTTGAAGCCCTGACCCCCAATGTCACTATATTTTGAGTTAGAACCTTTAGGAGGTAAAGTTAAATTAGGTCATAAGCATGGAGCCCTAATCCAATAAGATTCATGTCCTGAAAACAAAGGACACCATTCAGTGGAGAAACAGACACTATTCAGTGGGGACAGACACTACTTAGTAGGGAGAGACACTACTCAGTGGGGAGAGACGCTGCTCAGTGGGGAGAGACGCTACTCAGTGGGGAGAGACGCTACTCAGTGGATAGAGATGCTACTCAGTGGGGAAAGACGCTACTCAGTGGATAGAGACGCTACTCAGTGGGGATTGATGCTACTCAGTGGATAGAGACA
>NC_045436.1:183602549-183625168 GCF_002776525.5 Piliocolobus tephrosceles
AGAGATGCTATTCAGTGGGGAGAGACACTAACTGGGGAGAGACACTAACTGGGGAGAGACACTACTCAGTGGAGAGAGACACTACTCAGTGGGGAGAGATGGTACTCAGTGGGGAGAGACACTTCAGTGGAGAGAGACACTAGTCAGTGGGGAGAGACGCTAGTCAGTGGGGAGAGACACTCTTCAGTGGAGGGAGACACTACTCAGTGGGGAAAGACGCTAGTCAGCTATTCAGCAGAGAGAGAGACTACTCAGCGGGGAGAGACACTAGTCAGTGGAGAGAGACGCTACTCAGTGGGGAGAGACGCTACTCAGTAGGGAGAGACGCTTCAGTGGAGAGACACTCCAGTGGGGAGAGACACTATTCAGTGGAGAGAGACACTACTCAGCGGGCAGAGACACTAGTCAGTGGGGAGAGACACTACTCGGGAGAGACACTACTCAGTGGAAAGAGACGCTACTCAGTGGGGAGAGACACTAAGTGGGGAGAGACACTCTTCAGTGGAGAGAGACACTAGTCAGTGGGGAGACACTTTTCAGTGGGGAGAGACACTACTCAGTGGAGAGAGATGCTATTCAGTGGGGGAAAGGACAGTTTTTTCGAGAAATGGTGTTGGGAAAACTGTATATCCACCTCCAGAATAATGAAGTTGGACTTCTACCTAACACTGTGTACAAAAATTAATTCAAAATGGATCAAGGACCTAAAACTATAAAATATAAAACTCTTTGAAGAAAGCATAGAGCAAAAGCTTCCCAATGTTGGATTTGGCAGTGATTTCCTGGATATGATACCAAAGCACACACAACAACAACAAAAAAATTAAATCGACCTCAGAAAATTTTAAATTTTTCCACATCAGAAGATTGTCAATAGAGTAAAAAGGCAACTTGCAAAATCAGAGAAAATATTTGCAAATCGTATGTATCTAATAAGGGATTACAATCCAGAATACATAAAGAACTAAAACTTAACAACAAGCAACCTGATTCAAAAATGGGCAAAGGCCGGGCGCAGTGGCACACACTTGTCATCCCATCACTTTGGGAGACCGAGGCAAGAGGATCGCTTGAGCTCAGGAGTTCGAGACCACCCTGGACAACATGGTGAAACCCCCATCTCTACAAAAAACTTAAAAATTAGTTAGGCATGGTGGCACACACCTGTAGTCCCAGCTGCTCGGGAAGCTGCGGTGGGCGGATTGCTTGAGCCTGGAGGGCAAAGGTTGCATAAGTCAAGATTGCGCCACTGCACTCCGGCCTGGGTGAGAGTGAGACTCTGTCTCAGAAAAAAGAAAAGTCGGGGGGTGGGGCGGCAAATGACTTGAATGGGCAAAGTACACAAGTGGTCAATAAGCCATGAAAAGATGCTCATTATTCATCATTAGAGAAATGCAAATCAAAACTATAGCAAGAGCTGGGTATGGTGGCTCATGCCTGTAGTCCCAGCTATTCAGGAGGCTGAGGTGGGAGGATTGCTCAAGCCAAGGAGATGGAGTCTGGCCTGGGCAACACAGCAAGACCTCATCTCCAAGAGAAAAAAAAAAAGAAAAACAGCAAGATACTATCTCACACCCATTAGGATGGCTACTATATGTTTTAAAAATCGCACCTGTTGTCCTAGCTACTTAGGACACTGAGGCAGGATTGCTTGAGCTCAGGAGGTCAAGGCTGCAGTGAACTATGATTGTATCACTGCACTCCAGCCTGGACGACAGAGGAAGATCCTGTCTCTTAAAACAAAAACAGGCCAGGCACGGATGCCTGTAATCTGAGCACTTTGGGAAGCCAAAGCGGACAGATCACTTGAGGTCAGGAGTTCAAGACCAGCCTGGGCAACATGGTGAAACTTGTTTCTACTGAAAATACCCAAACTAGCCGGGTGTGGTGGCACACACCTGTAGTCCCAGCTACTCGGGAGGCTGAGAGGCCGAGGTGGAGCTTGAGCCCCAGGAGTTCTAGACCAGCCTGAGCAAAATGCCCTCTACAAAAAATTATCCAGGCTGGTGGGACCTGTGGTCCCAGCTTCTTGGGCGGCTCAGGTGGGAGAATTGCCTGAGCCTGGGAGGTCAAGGCTGCAGTGAGCAGTGATCACACCACTGCACCCCAGCCTGGGTGACAGAGTGAGACCCTGTCTCAAAAAAAATAAATAAAGAGAAAGAAACGAGAGAGAAGAATGGACAAGGAAGTAATCACGTAGTTGAAGTCTGTGGATGCAGCTGTCCTCAAAGTATTCTTATGAAGATGGTTAAACCTGAAACAAACTTCAGAATTATTTGGTCTGCAGATGTTTTCTTTAAATAAATATTTATTGTAATCATTTTTTAAAACCCAAGATAACAAGTGTTGTTAAGGATGCGGAGGAATTGGAAGCGTGTGCACTGTTGGTGGGAATGTGAAACGGTGCGGCCGCTGTGGAAAACAGTGTGGCCGTTCCTCCAAAAATTAAAAACGCAATTCCCAGATGATCCTGCATTTCAATTCAGTGCTCAAAAGAATCGAAAGCAGGGTCTCTAAGAGATGCTTGTGTACCCATGATCATAGCAGTATTATTCACAGTGGCCAAAACATGGGAGCCTCCTAAGTGTCCCCAGATGAATATGGATAGATAAAATGTGTGTCTCCATACAATGGACTGTGATTCAGCCTGAAAATGGAAGGGAACTCCGACACACGCTACCGTGTGGATGAACGTTGAGGACGCTACGCTAAGTGCATAAGCCAGTCACAGAAAGACAAATGCTGTGTGAGTCCTCACGTGTGAGGTAGTCAGAATCGTAGAGACAGAAAGGAGGATGGTGGCTGCCAGGGGCTGTGGGATGGAGGAGTGGGAAGCTCTCATTTAACGGGAACAGAGGTTCAGTTTCACAAAATGAAAACAGTTACAGGGATGGATGGTGTGATGGTTGCACAGCATGAGGAATGTATTTAATACCGGTGAACTATACACTGAAAATGGTTAAGGTAGGAAATTGTATCCTAATAAATTTTCAAAAAACAAGAGACACCAGGGAGCTTGCTCACTAACTCTCTGCACAGACACACAAAAGAGGCCATGTGAAGACAGAGTGAGAAGGCTGTTGTCTGCAAGCCAGGACCCACATTCACCAGCATCTTGATGGACTTGCCAGTCTCCAGAACTACCAGATATAAATTTCTATTGTGTAAGCCACTCAGTCTGTGGTATTTTATTATAGAAGCCCAAGCAGACTAATACACATTTTAGTTCTTCTGTTGATACTTTATCTGTGTGCTTTATTATTTGCTTAGTGATTCCTCTAGAGATTACAACATGCATCTTGAACTCATCACAGAATACTTGAGGTGAACACTGACTGAATTCCAGTGGAACGCAACCACATTGCTCCCATATAGCCCCACTTCCTCCCACCTACTTTGTCATATTTATTTATATACATATGTATGGGATCTATGTGTTATAAATGAACAATATGGTGTTATTTCCTGAATTAAATTTATGTTTCTTAAAGTCCTTTAGATAAAAAATATCTTTTATTACATCATTCACAACATATTAACCATTTCCAGTTTTTTCTTGCAGGGAAGATTGGCTAGAAGTGAATTCTCTTCCTTGTTTTTTGTTTTTTTTTCCCATATTTGAATGTCTTTGTCTTCATTTTGAAGGATAATTTCACTGAATATACATTTTCTCGGTTGACTTTTTAGCACTTGGTATATATGTCATTCCTCTGTCTTCTGGCTTCCATTATTATTATTATTATTGGGGTGTTTTTGTGTGTGTGTGTGTGTGTTTTTTTTTTTTTTTGAGACTGGGTCTCACTCTGACACCCAGGCTAGAGTGCAGTGGCTTGACCACGGCTCACTGCAGCCTGGATCTCCTGAGCTCAATCAGTCCTCCCACCTCAGCCTCCTGAGTATCTGGGACTATAGGCATGCACCACCACACCTGACTAATTTTTTTTTTTTTTTTTTTTTTTTTTTTGAGACTAAGTCTCACTCTGTTGCCCAAGCTGGAGTACAATGGCGTGATCTCACTGCAACCTCTACCTCTGGGTTCAAGTGATTCTCCTGCCTCAGCCTCCTGAATAGCTGGGATTACAAGTGCCTGCCACCACACCTGGCTAATTTTTGTATTTTTAGTAGAGACTGGGTTTCACCATGTTGGACAGGCTGGTCTCGAACTCCAGACCTCAGGTGATCTGCCCACCTCGGCCTCCCAAAGTGCTGGGATTATAGGCATGAGCCACCACCACACCTGGCCTAATTTTTCAATTTTTCGTAGAGACAGGGTTTCGTCATGTTGCCTAAGGCTAGGCATTCCTGATCTCAAGCCGTTCACCAGCCTTGGCTTCCCAAAGTGCTGGGATTCCAGGCATGAGCCACCGTACCCAGCCAGTTCCATTATTTCTGAGGAGAAGTCAGCCGTTAATCATATTGTCCTGTAGGTGATGAGCTGCTCTTCTCTTGCTGCTTTAAGTATTAGAGCAGATAATTCTTTTTGTCTTTCACTTACTATAGCTTTATAGTAACTTTTGAAATTATGAAATGTGAGTTTTCCAACCTTGTTCTTTTTTGAGGTGGTTTTGCCTATGTTGAGTTCCTTGCATTTCCATATGAATTTTAGGATCAACTTTCCCATTTCTGCTGACAAAGCAGGTTGAAATCTTGGTAGAGTTTTAATTCACCTCGTACATCAATGTCGGGAGTATTGCCATCTAATACTAACACTGCGTCTTCCAATCCATGAATGTTGGACATAGCTTTCCCTTTATTTAGGTCTTTGATTTCTTTCAACGGTATTTTGTAGTTTTCAGTGAAGAAATCTTGCACTTCATTGGTAAAAGTTAATCCTAAGTATTTTGTTGTTTTGGTGCTACTGTAAATAGAATTGTTTTCTAACTTTTATTTTCAGATTTTCATTGCCAGTACACAGAAATACAACTGATTTTTATAGATGGATCTTGTATCCTGCAATCTACTGAGTTCATTTATGAGCTCTGGGGAATGTTTTATGGAGTCTCCAGGGTTTTCTGTATATGGCAAATCATGTCATCTGCAAGTAGAGGTTGTTTTTCTTTTTCCTTTTCAACCACGGTGCCTTTTATTTATCTTTTACTTTTATTTTTATTTTTTCACTTCCCATCCCACTGCAGGACTTTCATTTATTTTTCTCGCCTAACTGCCCTCTCTAGAACTTTCAATACAGCGTTGAATACAAGTGGCAAGAACTTGTATTCAAGTTCTTGTATATACAAGTGGCAAGAACAGACATCGTTGTCTTTGTTCTGTTCCCGATCTTAGGAGGAAGCTTTCAGCCTTTCACCATGAAGGATGGTGTTCACCGAGGGTTTCCTGGAGGCGCCTTTTGTAGGGTTGAGAAGTGCCCTTCTAGTTCTTTGTCATGAAGAAGGGTTAAATTTTTCAAGTGCTTTCTCTTTATCTTTTGAGATGATCATTGGGTTTTGTTCTGTTACCGTGATGTGTTCATAGATGTAATTACTTCTATTGATAGAATATATTAATATGGTGTTGATTTCTGTGTGTTGAAGGAACCATGCATTCCTGAGGCGAATCCCAGTTGGTCATGGTGTATGATCTTTCTTATACGCTGCTGGATTTGGTTTGCTAGTATTTTGTTGAGGAATTTTGTGTCTTTATTCATAAGAGATACTGGTCAGCACACTTCTTTCCTTGTAATATCTCTGTCTGCTTTTGGTGTCAGGACCTCATTCTGTCCTCATACAATGCGTTAGAAAAGGTTCCGTCCTTGGTTCTTTTTTTTTAGCGTTTCTGTTTTTGTGCTGGAAGCCCTGTGTGTTGAGTCACTATCGTCATATTTTCCTTTAATTCTTTGGCTCATTTACAGTAGCCGCTCTGGAGTCCTTAGGAAATGCGATCTGGGCCACGCAGCGCGGGCCTCTGCCATCTGCCCTTTTCCCTGAGTGTCATCACGCTTCTGTTTCTTTGCTTGTCCCATGACTGGGGGCTGCGATCTGGACAACCTGGTACTGTATTTGAGCAAGTCTGGATTCTTGTATTTCTATCAGAGGTTGTTTGATTGGTTTTTGTTTGCTTGGGTATTGCACCGGGACCTGGAGAACCTGTGTCCGTGGCAGCCGCAGATGTGTCCGCTCGTGGTTTCTGCTCGTCTTGTTGAGCCAGGCTGTCCCGGGGTGTCCGCCTGTCTCTACAGCTCAGCGGTGGGCTGCTGCTCCATCTGTGGTTGTGCTCCAACACCACGCATCCCGGAGGCTCCCCATGGCCAACGATCCATGCATGTGGGGAGCTGACATCCAGTCGGTTCCCGGTCCCCTGTGGCATCACTTCTGTGGGTGCGCTGGATCCCCTGCACATGCCCGTGCTGCTTCTGTCGGCCAGGGTTCCAGGGAAGCCGCCTCCGTCTGGCTGTCTTGTTCTCAGCATCTCCCCGTTATTTTTCTGACTGGTCCCTGCTCTCCTGACCCCGCCCCAGCCAGGGCTGTGGGCCTCTCCAGGTCCTGCAGATGGACCCCCCGTGGCTGATGAAAGTGTTCCCCTCCCACCTTGAGCCCACCCCCTCTGGAAGCAAAGCTGCTGGTCCTCAGCCACCTACCCTGGTGCAGCTGTGCTGTTACTGGGTAGAGTGGGGTGGCGGGAGGTGGAGCAGCTGCTTATATGCTGCTGGATTTGGTTTGCGGTATTTTGTTGAGGAATTTTGTGTCTGTATTCACCCTCGGGCCGGGAAGCCAAGTCCTGCTGCTCCCAAAGCTGCAGCGGGATTTCAGGAGCCAGTGTGTTCTGATTTCAGGAGTCAGTGTGTTCTGATTTCAGGAGCCAGTGTGTTCTGATTTCAGGAGTCAGTGTGTTCTGATTTCAGGAGTCAGTGTGTTCTGATTTCAGGATCAGTGTGTTCTGATTTCAGGAGCCAGTGTGTTCTGATTTGTTGTCTGCCTCAATTTCAGAGACCTGAACCGTTGTTTCTACCATTTTGTCCAGTTTCGTACTTGGCTTCGTAGAGATAATTCACTGATTTCTACTTAACTGTAGCCAGCGGTCCTCCTCAAGAAGCACTCACTAAATGAGTTGGTGAACGGCAGGTCCCGGACCCCTCACATGTCAGAATGGCAGGCGGGCAGTCTGTCCATTGTCTGCCCTGCAGACTCACTGAGCAGTGCGTCGGGCTGTCTGACCAGTCGGGAGGGGTGCAGGGCGCTCGCTCTGCAGTATGCGGTCCCCTCCGGAACACAACACAGGATCTGGCACCACAGGGAAACAGGCTGTTGGGCATCCAGATGGTGAAATTTACCCTCTTCAAATGTCAGCATGCTTTTGTTAAATTTTTCAAATGGACATCTTTGTGAAGCACGTTAAACAGCATTACTCCCCTGAACAGAGACCTCTGCGCTGGAAGGTGTCGTAGGAATGGGTTATCCCTCTGGTCACCTGCTTCTTAGTGAGGCTGAAACACGGGGCCCCCTTGGCACCCTGAGGAGCTCCTCCCCGCTCAGGGCTGCTGTGCTGTTGAGAGCTGGCCTGGCTCCGGGTGGCTTTCGGGCCTTCCTCTACACTCCCTGGCAACCCCTTTCTCCAAGTCACTGCTCTTCAGGATGATTCCTGGTGTGACTTGATTCCCAGCAGAACCTAAAGGACTCCTTAGGATTCCCCGAGCCCTGTGGGACACGCAGGGGCTGAGCAGCAGGGGTCTTTTGGGTCTGAGATCCCATGGCCCACACTTGGCTGTCTGCACACTGCTCGCCACACCCTGGGTGAGTTGTTGGCCTCCTGGGTCCTCAGTCTCTTCATCTCTGTTGATAATAGTTATCTCGAAAAATTTTCATTGAGTAAATAGGAAACAATTTCTTTTTTTTTTTTTTTTTTTTTTTCTGAGACAGAATTTCACTCTTGTTGCCCAGGCTGGAGTGCAATGGCATGATGTCAGTTTACTGCAACCTAACCTCAGCCTCCCAGGTTCAAGTGATCCTCCTGCCTCGGCCTCCCTAGTAGCTGGGATTACAGGCATGCACCACCATGCCCAGCTAATTTTGTATTTTTAGTAGAGACGGGGTTTCTCCACTGTTGGTCAGGCTGGTCTCGAACTCCTGACGTCAGGTGATCCGCCCGCCTCAACCTCCCAAAGTGCTGGGATTACAGGCATGAGCCACTGCGCCCAGCCAACAATTTCAACTAACCATATAGTATTGAGCATAAGTTACTTAACAAAAGATGCCTGCCATCATTATTATTTGTGGTTCTGTGTGTTCAATGTACAGGGTTTTGTTTTAATCAGGTGGTGTGAGGCCGAAGGATGAGGAGGCAACGGCTGTGAGGAAAGGAGTTTCCACTCATAGTTCCCCAGAGACCCCCAGGGAGGGAGTGAGGGGAGACCTAGCACCTTGGTTGTGGTTCTCATGGGAGGATCAGGCAGGGTGAGCAGAACAGGCCACCCAGGCTTGGGGTGGGCTCTGAACATGGGCTCTGGATTTGTTGGCTTTCATATCAGAAGTGTGCTCACCGTGGCCTCCTGCCTCTGGGAACTGGCTGTCCCTAGGAGGGCAGTCTCTGCAGGGTCCACAAGCCTCCAGATGCCAAACCATGATAAAAGACAGAAGTGAAGGCAGCACTCACACAGCCTAGTAGGACAGCGTTCCTTCTTGCTCTTAGCTGTCCTTTGGAGCCTTCTCAGGGTCACCTGCAGACTCAGGAGTTATGATACCTCCCGCAGGCAGCATCCTCACAAGGTCCGCACAGCCCCAGGGCAAAGACAAGACCCCCATTGGGGGTACGGAGACCGCCTTGTGCCCCACAGGCCTGCGACCCCCCGACGTGCCGCAGCAGGCAGGCACTGGGCAGTCACCAGTCACTGTGCTGGGGAAGCCTAATGCTCGGGCTCCCTCACCAGGTGGCTTTTCCCAGCCTGGGGTCCACGAGCAGGTGCTGCTTGAGAACTCAGTCATCACATCTCCCCTTTCATGTTACAAGGCGCCTGGAGAAAGCAAACACGGGTGGGGCGCTGAAAGAACTTCTGGACGTGCTTTTGTCCTTCCAGCAGTTCTCAGGGGAGCAGGAGCCAAGGCTCGGGAGAGGCAGGGGAGGAAGCTTGTGCTCCAGATGCTCATTGAGCACCTGTGTATGCCAGGCACAGTCTGCGTGCCCACGGCTGCCCCTGTGATGGGCAGGCCCCCTCGCAGAGCCCACGGGCCGAGGGCCCCTGAGTGAGGCTGAAGCTCAGCTGGGACTGGCCAGTTCATTTCCAGGTCTTACTTTCCAGCTGCTGATGATTCAGATGGCTTACATATTCTCTAAGCTGCAGAGGTGCATAAAGGTAGAAAGATTAAAATGTAGGATATTTACGCCCTCGTGTGGAAGACCCGGGGCTGCTCAGGATGTCGTGCTGGCACCAGGGCTGCGCGTGACCGAAGAGGAACCCGCGCACCTGTGTGGCTCTGCCCGCCTCTGCCCTCGTGGCGGAGAGGCAGTGACAGCTACCGAAAAGCGCAGCAGGCTGGCCTGGTCGTCGTCCTCAAAGCACTGTGATGTGTTACCGTGAACAACTTGTGTTTTATTCTTGTTCTACCACAGGCAGTGTCTCCTCCCGGGCCCCCGAGCATCCCGGCCTGACGCCGAGTCAGAGGAGCGTGGGAAAGCCTCTCAGGTAGTGTCCCCTGCAAGCACCTTCTTCACAGCATTTTAAAGGAAATCGTCAGCAAAATAAAACTGCTCATCATCTCACCCACAGAATTACTGCTAAAAGTTTAATATGTTGCTTTTCATCCCTTTTTTTACACGCTTTGAGTGAGGTTTTGTTGCATATGCCACTTTAGAGTTTGCTTTTTTTTTTAAGCCAGAGTTTCACTCTTTGTTGCCCAGACTGGAGTGTAATGGCACGATCTTGGCTCACCGCAACCTCCACCTCCCGGGTTCAAGTGATTCTCCTGCCTCAGCCTCCCGAGTAGCTGGGATTACAGGCATGCGCCACCAAGCCCGGCTAATTTTGTATTTTTAGTGGAGACGGGGTTTCTCCATGTTGGTCGGGCTGGTCTCGAACTCCCGACCTCAGGTGATCTGCCCGCCTCGGCCTCCCGAAATGCTGGGATTACAGGCATGAGCCACTGTGCCCAGCCAGGAGTTTGCTTTTTTGAAGCTAAGATATAACGTAGGCATTTGCCCTGTTGCTAAAATCTTCAAAAGAACCACGTGATGACTGCATGCTATTTTACCACAAGAATAGGCCGTGGGTCAGCAGGCATCTTCTATAAAGGTCAGGTGGTAAATATGTTTGACTTTTTGGGCAGCTGCTCAGCTCTGCCTCTGTATTGAGAAGGCTGGGGCAGACTGTGTAAATTAATGGGTGTGGCTGGGTTCCAGTAAAACTTTATGTACAAAAGCAGGTGGCAGGCTGGACTCGGCCCCAGCCCCAGAACAGACCACAGTTCACCTCCCCATGCTCTTCTTCTCAGACCTCTGGGTGGCCTCCCACTCCATCTGCTGCATATTTAAGTACACACCGATGTCTCTGTCAACTGAACTCAAGTGTTCAAAGGTCCAGTGCTGTCTCTAAAAGGCAGACCCTCCCATGTCAGCCCCCCCGAGTCCCTGAACGGCGTTTGATGCCTGTGGTCCAGTCCACCGCTGGCTGCCTGCAGGCCTCAGTGTTCTCTCACGCCCCCACCTCCCATCCCCGCTGGCCTGGGCTGTTGACCCTCCTGGGTGCCCACAGGCCCTGCAGCGTCTGTCCACATCTTCTGCTGACCGCCTGGCGGGGTGTGCGTGCTGGTCCAAGGTACTCAGAGATGCTTGTGAATCCAGGCCTTTAAAACCACAAAACCGTCAGTGCTCTGTCATGTCACCAGAGATGCTTGGAGCATTAATAATTTTGTGTTTCTTGAATTTATTAGGATTCCGCCTCTGCAACTCCCCCACAAGGGACCACCGCTCACGCCAACACCGCAGTTACCAGGGAGAGCAGGAAGAGGGGACTCTCCAAGCTTCGGGAGCTCCCAGGCCGGGCCACCCCCCAGGCCGCCCATCAGCATCGCCAGCCTGCTGCAGAGACAGTGTTTAGGCAAGTACTCAGCCAGCCTCAGAAGGAAAACGCTCTTGGGAAAGTGCATATGTAAAGAAGCTCTTGAAGCATGCGCCAAGGACAGACACGGAGCTCTAAACGTTCTCAAGAGTTGTGTTTCTGAGCTTTGCCTTAGTCGTTCAGAAATGCAGCAATGTTCACTTTTATATTCATTGTGAATTTCCAAAATTACGACTTAAAACATATTGATAATAATCTGAAAATACTAAGATGACATCTGAATTTTTAAAAGTACACATTTTAGTGAATAAACTCTTCTCCCCACCTTACTTTTTGTATGTAACATGTGCACCCTCATTTTCCTCAACAGTGTGAAGTTTTGAAGTCAATTCAAAGACAAAGTTGATGTGTTTTTATTGCGACTCTGGATGCTTCCTGCAGGACCTGCTCACCTTGGGGCAGTGACATGTGAAAGATGAACGCCCAGCCACTCGCGCTGCCCCTTCCAGTCCTCCAGCCTTCTGCCCACTAGCATGTGTATGTTAGACAGCCAATGCGACTACACTTTCTCACTTGATGAAGTAAGTAATGTAGTCGAATAAAGTATTTTTCTGATTATCGGGGTAGCGTATATGTGATATGTTTAAAACTTCACTCTTAACAACTTGGAACTTCCTTAAAATGTTGATGCTGGAGGCAAAACGAACACCTGCCTGTTGATTTACTGTGAGAAGGTCTGGCTGCAGCTCCTGGGGGAGACAGGTCTGCTGTGGGGTGCGCACACCGCGTGGGTCCGTCCCGCCGCAGCCTGTGTTAGGTGATTGCTACGCGTTCTGTTCACACAGTACTCACAGCTGGTCTGTGATGCCGGCTTCAGCGGATGAATCTCTGTCAGGTCCGGAGATGAATTGCGGGCCTGAGCTCACCCTGCAGGTGCGGCCTGTGTGCGTGGAGCCGCCTCCTCCGTCGGGAGGGTGGAGTCTCCTGCAGGGGATGCCCCTGTGCACGGGGCTCCCAGAGTGGCTCAGACCCCACGTCTCTCCCGCCAGCCGGGACCACACAGGGTTGGAAAAGAGGCTTATGGGGTTAGTTCTAATCTTTTAGTTTGCATTTACCTAAAAAGTGTCAGCTTTATCTCACTCAAGTTAACCGAGTTAACAGCAGCCGAGCACCACGTGAGGCAGGAGAATCCTCACCTTCACTGCGGGTGGAACTGAGGCACTGCCAGGCCACACACAGACTTGATTTCAGGTGAGGCCTCCCAGGCGCCTGCTCTAGGCCCTCCAGATGCCAGAATGCCTGGGCCGCTGGACAGAGGGTGCCCATGTCCTTCTGGAAGTCATGGCATTCATGGCTGTCCCCTCTGGGAGCTGACTGTCCCCTCTGTGAACTGACTGTCCCCTCCGGGAACTGACTGTCCCCTCCAGGAGCTGACTGCCCCTCCGGGAGCTGACTGTCCCCTCTGCCGGGAACTGACTGTTCCCTCTCTGAGCTGACTCCCCTCCGGGAGCTTACTGTGCTCCAAAAACTCATGCTAAAATCAGATATGCAGAAATCCTTTAGAAATGTGCATGTTCTAAGTCGGTTTCTTTCCCAGAAATTTCAAAACGTAAAATCATGAATCGAATGATGGCGCTGATGTTTCCTTCCCTGTGTGTGCTGTGTGCTATGTGCATGAGGGCTTCACACGTCCAGCTGCAGGCTACATGAGAAATACAAGCGGGAGGAATCGCTTTTCTTCCTGCAGCTGCCGTTCTCACGGTTTACCTCGCAGGGCTCTGCTCAGTCTGCAGTGGCCGCCTTGGTTCTGGCAGGTGGACTTGCTGGAGCTGATCCTGCAAAGGAACGTGGCTGGGGCCGTCCTCATGCCTGCGGTGCTCCTTAAGGGACTTCTTTGAAAACTTTGCCAAGAAATATTCCCCCGGGGCTGCAGTGCTGCCTCAGCCTCTCTCCAGGCAGCGCCGGGCCCTTCTGCTTGGGGGCTGATGACTTGTCCCTGATTTTAAAATCTTAGTTTCTTCCATCACTTCACCTTTCTAGACATAAACTTGAGGCCACACTTATAGAATTTCCTGTTCTTTATTGTTGTTGTTTTTCACAGTTGAGCCTGCTTCTGGCCAGGGTCCACCCCGCAGCACCTGGTTCTGTACAGACGTTTGCCAGGGGCAGCCCTTGTGCCTTGATTTGCCACTGGCCCATGTCGGCACACCTTTCTTCCCTTTCCAGTGATTGTCACTGGAAAAGGCACAATTTAGTAAAACATCCAGACAGTGGCACAAGCCTACTCCGTGGATGGGGGCGACAGATAGTACTGTCAAGGCGGAACTGCCATCTATCCTCATGCAGTGTGTGAAAGCCCACGTTCAGCCCAGGAACAGTAGCGCAGGGCCTGAGGGATGATGTGTGAAGGCACCAGCTGTGTGAAACAAGACTGTGAAAGCCCAGGGCGAGCCATGGGTCGTGATGGAGCAGCAGAGGCTGGCAGGGGGGCAGGAACACGGAGGGGCAGGAACACGGAGGGGCAGTGCCGTCAGCTCTTCATGCGTCCTGGGCTAGAAGTGGGCAGCACCTTTTCTGCGGGCTCCGCCACACCCACGTGTGGGTGTACAGCAGCCAAGCCTTCCCCCCACCCCCCACTGCCCTCGGTGAGTTGTCCTGCCCAGTGGTGTCTCGTGGGCTGGGCTGCAGGCAGTAGGGGGGCTGCCTCCACCACTCATGGTGCAGCTGTGATTCAGGGCCAAGACTTAACCTTGGGGTGAGTCCCCCACTGCTGTGCAGCCTCACACATCATCCCTCAGGCCCCGCGCTGCTGCAAGGACAGGTGGGAGTTCTGCCTCGGCAGTGCTATCCATCGGGTCTATCCACGGAATAGCTTTGTGCCACTGTCCGGATGTTTTACTAAATTTTTTCTTTTTTGGTGAAAAAAGATGGTTCCCTGCTGTATTAGTCTGTTCTCACACTGCTATTATATTAAAGACATACCCAACCGAGACAGGATAGTTTATAAAGGAAAAGGGTCGAATGGACTCACAGCCCCACATGGCTGGGGAGGCCTCACAGTCATGGCAGAAGGTGAAGAAGGAGCAAAGGCACATCTTACATGGCGGCAGGCACAGACTGTGTGCAGGGAACTGCTCCTATAAAATCATCAGATCTCATGAGACTTATTCACTCTCATGAGACCAGCATGGGAAAGACCCACCCACATGATTCAGTTACCTCCCACGGGGTCCCTCCCACAACGTGGGAATTATGGGAGCCACAGTTCAAGATGAGATTGGGTGGGGACACAACCAAACCACATCACCTGCCCATCTGAGCACCACGTCCATCTCATCAACCAGCACCGCAAGGCCCTCGCGGTGACGGCATAGGGAGGCAGTTGCCAACAAGAGCATGTGGTTCGAGCTCTCTGTGTATTACGGGAAGTCCCGAAGTGCCAGGGGAGAGGACACATTTCTCGTGATTTTTATTTTCTTGCTAAGCTTCTGAGTTTTGAGGGAAAAAAAATTGAAACTAAAATGTTTATAGAAAGATGTCACTAATGCTGGGCGGGATTTGGAGGAAATGCTGGAGAAGGAACTCTGCCAGGAAGAAGGAAGCCGTTCACTGGATGAATTACTGCAGACGGACTCCATGAGTTCACGCAGCATTCTTCGGGAAAATAATGTGATGTTTGCTCAACTTGACCACACTTAGTTTCTTTCATTTGCTCAACTTGACCACATTTAGTTTGTCATTAATAATGCTGTTGTCTGCAAATTAAGTGAAAAATGGTCATTTTGCTGGCAGCGTGAGAATGTTTAGTTTCATAGCTAGTTCCTAAGAAACAGAGGCAAAATACTTCCGGGTTAACAGTGGCCTCAGCCACGTTTCCATCTGTTTCCATCCGTTCCCATCCGAGCGACGCGCGGCCTCTGCGGCAGTGCTGGCCGGCACCACTAGAGGGCACTAGACCAAGGGAGCCTGAGCAGCGCCGGCGCCTGGCTGGGTTTGTTCCCCAGGAAAGCGTCTGTGTAGTGCCGCCCGCCGAGTGTAAAAGCCTTGAGCACCTCAGCAAAGCAACGACCTGGGCTGATGAGGCAGGATTCGGAGGCTCCATTTGCTGTGCGTGAAGGCAGTGCCCAGCAGGCACAACCAGTGCTTGTGCTGTGCCATCCGCCAGCTGCCCGGCTTGTCCGCGACCAGGGAAGCAGCGGGGCATCCTCAGGCTGCTCTGTGTGGGGTGCTGTCTGTGAAACAGCAGCAGCAAACCCAGAAGCCGAGGTTAGGCACTCAGCATTCGAGGAAAGAACGTAGAAGCGCAGGCCGTGGCGCTCAGAAACTGCCATATGTAGGCCGGGCGCGGTGGCTCAAGCCTGTAATCCCAGCACTTTGGGAGGCTGAGACGGGCGGATCACGAGGTCAGGAGTTCGAGACCATCCTGGCTAACACGGTGAAACCCCGTCTCTACTAAAAATACAAAAAACTAGCCGGGCGAGGTGGCAGGCGCCTGTAGTCCCAGCTGCTCGGGAGGCTGAGGCAGGAGAATGGCATAAACCCAGGAGGCAGAGCTTGCAGTGAGCTGAGATCCAGCCACTGCACTCCAGCCTGGGCGACAGAGCGAGACTCTGTCTCAAAAAAAAAAAAACAAAAAAAAAAATCTCTAAATACAGCCGCATTTATAGAAAACACACAGCCACAGGGTAAGTCTTTAGACTGGATTCTTGCTTTTACAAGTAGTGCAGACCCCACAGTGGTCCTTCAGAAGGAAATGCACAGCATGGACATAAAACGATGAGACCAACTATGAACTTCTCAGGGCAGCTTCACAGCCTGGGCTGTGTCTTACGTTGCATTCTATTCAAATGTGCCCAGTGATGTGATTTGCACCTTCTTCTACCTAATCCATTGATGTGTAATCAGCATTTTACTCCAGTAGGTACTAAATCAATATTTGACTATTTCTCCACCATCATGGCTCCCAATTCCTCATGGCCCCAACTGTGGCAGACAACTGGAGATGGAGTGGCTGAGGGGCGTCCCCAGGCCTCTCCCCAGGTGCTGGGCCCAGCCTCCACCTTCGTAGGCTCCCCTACTCATAGCACCTTCTAGACCTCTTTCTGGTCTTTCAGAATTCCTGTTTTGTTGGACTGAAGTCCTTTGTTTTGATTTTAATAAAAATGGGGTCACACTTGGCCTGACCAACATGGCAAAACCCCGTCTCTACTGAAAATACAAAATTTACCCAGGCGTGGGTGTCACACACCTGGAATCCCAGCTACTTGAGAGGCTGAAGTGGGAGAATCACTTGAACCTGGGAGGCGGAGGTTGCAGTGAGCCAAGATCGCACCACTGCACTCCAGCCTGGGTAACAGAGTGAGACTCTGTCTCAAAAAAAAAAAAAAAAAATTGGAGTCACACTTGAGGTTGTTCCATGGACTGGCCCCTTTGTTTAGTGTGAGCTCTTGTAGCTCACTCACAGAAGTGAACTACGACTGCGTGTTCCGCTCTGAGAGGCACCATGGCTTCCCCTCTTCCCTGTCACAGACAGCGCAGCTGTGAGCACCACTTCATTGTCCTCAGCAATGAGCCAAGCCCAGGGGTCTTCCTGGGCTGCATCTCCTGCTGGGCACCAGGCTCCTCCGCCCCTTTGGCACTCGCCAGCCAAGCTGCAAGGGACACACTGAGGAGCAGACAGGCAGGGCTTCCATGTCGGTGCCATGGCCAGCACCCTGATGGAACATGTGACCGAGGACACGGGCACAGTGGGAGGCAGGGGGCTGAGACCCTGAGCAAGTCATGAGCAGGCAGCACCCTAAAGACCCTGTCCCAGGACAGCCAGGAGGTGAGCAAGGCTGAGGGAGGGGAACAAAAGGCTGGCCTCTGTTCTGGGGACTGGGTAAGACCCAGGCAGCCTGGGGTGGGGGGGTGCTGGGGCTGGAGGGGTGGGGAGAGGTTGGGAGGTCTGGAGGGGCAAGGGTAACTAGGGTTCCAACAATTCCCCTGATGAGTTCTGATAGCCCTAATAGAACAGGGCTGGGGAGCAGGGCTCAGAGCTGCCACATAGGAGGGCGTCAGTGAGGAGATGGATTTGAGCATCGCCAGCCTGAGTGGTGGGACAGGGAGCCAAGATCTGTGGCCACAGGGGAGGCCAGGGCCCCAGGACCCTGGGCAGGAGCTGCTGGCTGCACTCAGGGGCAGTGCTGGAGAGGAGGGCAGGAAACCTGAGGGAAGCTGAGTGACAGGGTTTGGCTGTGTCCCCACACAAATCTCACCTCGAACTGTACTCCCCATAGTCCCCACACATCAAGGGCGGGACCAGGTGGAGGTGACTGGATCATGGGAGTGGCTTCCCTGTGCTGTTCTTGCGGTACTGAGTGAGTCTCATGAGATCTGATGGTTTTATCAGCGTCTGGGACTTCCCCTGCTCGCACTCAGTCCGTCCTGCCGCCCTGTGAAGAAGGTGCCTGCTTCTCCTTTGCCTTCCACCGTGATTGTAAGTTTCCTGAGGCCTCCTCAGCCATGCTCAACTGTGAGTCAATTAAACCTCTTTCTTGTATCAATTACCCAGTCTGGGGCATGGACTAATAACTCAGAGGAAGGGTGTGATTGATTCCCCGGCCCAGCCAAGATGGGGGAAGGGCGGCAGGTGAGAGGCTGAGGGGCAGAGCTGGAGCTGGGTTGGGGGCAAGTCAGGGACAGGCACAGAAGGGGACAGTAGCCAGTGCCACTGGGCTGGGTCATCTGGGGGTCTCTCCTGCAGCCCAAGAGACTAGCGTGTGGAGAGCCATGGTCAGGCTTGGTTGAGAAAGTCACTCACTACAAAGCAGAAGCAGCCACATGTGGCCGGAGTGGCCAGTGTAGGGCCCCCGCCCGGGAGAATGAGTATCCGCCACATCCGAACCTCTGCCCCATACTGCAGCCTCCTGCAGGGACCCTCCAGGAGACCCCTGTGTGGGCGCCTCCCACCGGATAGGTGGAGAGGCACGAGGTTCCTCGTGCCCTGTGCTGGGGGCTGCCCATCAGTCTAACTGTGCTGCGGCCGCCTGATACAGGTGCATGCTCCGAAGGCACAGGAGCTCCTGCAGCAGACCGGGCGTCTGTCCGGAGCACTCTGGGTGTGCTTCCATTTCTAATAGGAGCGAGTTCATATTCAGGCCCCTCGGGCCGGCACGAAGCCCCAGGGTAACAGATGCTCCCCACGGAGGCTGGGGCCCCACCCTCGGGGTGGCCTTCCCTTTCCTCGCCCCGAACGGTTTTCATCACCACCACCCCTTCCCGCCTTCTTCACCTAAATCATCACCAAAGCTTGCTGGGTACTTCTTGGAAAGAGATCAGCCTCCCTGAGTGAGCGTCTCACTCTGCATCGGATCGGGTGACTTTCCCGAGGCCGAGTGCCCACTCCACACTGTGGCGGCCGGCTGGGCCTGGCCTTCCTTGGCAGCCACCTTGAGGAGTGCAACTGGCTGGCATCTGGCAGAAGTCTCATTCTTAGCTTTAAAATCTCCATGGATGAATAGTGTAAAGCAAGGTATTGGTTTACAATCGCTAGATGTGTTTATCACAAGTGAAAGAATTTCCAGCTAGCACTATTTCCCCAACTGCAGCAAAGTAAACACCTGCAGGCTACCGAGAGGAGGGTGACGATTTGACCTTCGGGAAGGTGCTGCCAGGACACAGCATCTTCAGTAGGGCTGCCCTGCCCTGGGCCTAGAGTTGGGAACCCAGGAGCAGATGAGGTGGCCTTGGGGGAGATGGGGGTGGCAGCAAACAGGCTGCCTGGAGGGAGTGGGGAGCCCTGGCCTTCCACCGCCAGCCCCAGCAGACCGATTTTTATTGAAAGAACGATCCAGAAAGCCCCCAGAACTGACAGGAAGGCCAGGGAGAAGCCAGGCTCAGGAAGTCGGCAGGCTGGAAGGAGATGGGTCCGGCCACACCTGCGGAGCTGTCACGGTGGACACCCCTGCAGTCTGGGCTCCGCCTGGATGCTCGCCGCCTCCGAGAGACACCCAAATCCCCGCACCCCGGCCCGAGTCGCCCCAGCGGTTCCCGCGCCTCCGCATGGACCTCCAGGCAGGTGTGCCCACCCACTGCCAGGCGGGAGGAGCCGCGTGCACCCCGCCAGCTTCCGGATGGCGCCCTGACGCTGACCTGAGCTGGACCCCCAAATCGAGGGGCGTTGGGGCCAGGCAGTCTGAAGGCGCAGAGCCCCCTCCCCAGGCACGAGGTTGGTTGCCCAGAAGCCTCTGCTGCCGCTCTGGAGAGGATGAAAATGCGTTCAAACCCAAGCAACTATAAACACGAAGAAAGGTTTTAAACACGTTTTCTTTTCAGACTAAGAGGAAATTCCTAAAATTCTTCGGTGGTAAACCCAAGACTGCACACCGAATTCACATTGGAGCGGGGCTAGGGAGGCACGAGGAAGGCTGGGGAAGGCTCGGGAAGGCTCGGGAAGGCTCGGGAAGGCTCGGGGAGGCTCGGGGGGGCGCGGGGGGGGGCGGGGGGGGCGAGGGGGGGCCTCGGGAAGGCGCGGGGAGGGCTCGGGAAGGCTCGGGGACGGTTCAGGGCGGGCTGGGGAAAGGCTCGGGAAGGCTTGGGAAAGGCTCGGGAAGGGCTGGGGAAGGGGTCGGGAAGAACTTTGGGAGGACTCGGGGGCTGCTGGGGAAGGGCTCAGAGGCGGAGGGCACCGGGCACTGAGCCTCGCGGAGGCGGCTGATTTCCTGAGAGCCTCCCTCGAGAGGCAGCTCGGCGGGCGCCCCCTCCGCCAGACTCCGAACTCCAGGTCTCACCAATGTCTTCTCTGAAGCCCTGGAGAGGCCCCCATGTCCCCGCAGAAGGATGACCAGTATTGCAGACACAGAGCACGGAACAGCGCCCAGCCAGCTCCAGGACCCGCCCTGGTCAGGGTGCTGTGCCTGTTCATACCGGGTCTGCTCAGGGCCCCCTCCACCCTCACCCCCATCAATAGTGCCTTTTGTGACTTTCAGCTGGGAAGGAATTCCACACTTAAAGAAAAGCTAACAATATTAGCGTTGATGCCAGAACCTGGCTGTCCTGACACGGATTCCCCTGCTGTTGACAGCTTGTCTGTTTGCTTTGTCGTGCGGGCTGCACACACCTACAGTCGTGTGCGGGACTCCGGTCGTTCCTGGGATTGGCCCTGCTCTTCACCTGCCACGGACGCGTGGCCACCTTGGCCGTGATGCCAGGACGGGGCAGGTACCTGCTGCAGAGACGGACGTTCCCGTCCTGACTTTCTCCTGGCCTCAAGCGACTGGGGCTGCTGGGCAGCGTCCTTCCTGGCCACACCAGGCAGAGAGCAGTACAGAGCCAGGACCCCAGGAGCTGGAACCTGCAGTTTCCACCCGTGTGGGGAAGGGAGGCCATTGCCATTATCACCAGGGTCTCGCACAGACACCAGGCTGAGGATGACCAGAGCCACTGGAAATCAGACAAAGCCTGGAATCTTGGGGGAAACAGAGACCACCCCGGCCTACATTGTGGGGAGGGGCTCAGGGCTCAGATGCCTCTCAGGGCCACTGTTCCTCAGGCCAGGCTCATTCAGACACGTGGCTGGGTCTGACCAACAGTCGCAGGTGATGGGCAGGGGTCTGAGGCTGGGAACAGACACTCAGTCCCTCTCCGGGTCTGGCAGGAGGGCAGCTCCGGAGCTGGCCTGGGCCAGTGGCCGCCCCCAGGCAGGGCCAAGTGATTCCAGAGGCAGCAACAGATTTTCTCCAAAGCTGCCTGTGAGATAGGACCGGGGCTGCAGGATTCATTCCTCAGTTTTGCAAATGTAGTAGACTTAAATCATCACCACATTTACTTGGAAAACTGCTTTCACAAGAGCTCATATGACCGCAGAAACAGAAAAACACTCATGGCAGTGAGGTTGCTTTGGCGAATACCCGCCAGGTGGCCCCACCAGGGCTCACAGGGCAGGAGTTGCCTTAAACAGGGCAGAGGACACCCCAGTGCCATTCCCAGTCGTCCAGGCAGCAGAAAGCAACGCAGGGCCTGGCTCCGTCCTCACGGAATGTGTGGGCTGGGAAGGCCTCACATACCTGGCAAGGGGCTGGGGCTCCCCAGGACCTTCAGAGCACCAGGCACCTACCCTGACAGCTGGGGAGGGCAGGACTTATGGGACCTTCATCTGCTCCAGACCCTCAGAGCTGCGTTTTCCCCAAGGGAAGGGAAACGTGGCTGCAGGAACTCAGGAGGGCTGGAAAGAATGTGGTTCTTGGACTTACAGACCTTCAGAAACCTCAGGAATCCACTCTCAGGAAATGTCTTTTCTGCCCTCATAGAAACACTGAGAAATGGGACCTCAAGCCCCATGGACCCCAGGGCTGTCTGTGATTCAGGCACTGGAGGGCTCGGACCTGCATCTAGGGTGGGCTGGGGGGCTTGGCGCCAGAACACCAGGATGAGAGCGGCGGGGCTCAGCCCAGCTGAGAGCCTCCTGGGACCACGTGGTGGCTGGTTCAATCCACATGAGTCCTGGAGAGCAGGGTTTGAAAGGGTTCCTCAAACCAAGCAGGAGAGCAAAGGGAGTACTGCGGAGCCAGGGCCAGCAGGCTGGGTTCAGAGCAGCCCTGCTCCCGGCCACCCCATTCCGGCTGCCTCTCCTGCCCCCAGGTCCCTGCCCCCTGCTCTGCCGTCCGGGCCTGGCCGCAGCTCACCCCAGGCCCGTCCGGGATGGAAGGGGAGGCCCTGGGCTGGGGCGGGGGGTGTCCGTGAGTCAGCAAGTGACCAAGCAGGGGTTGCGTCACCTCGATGACTCGCACGCCTCCCTGCGGAGGGTCCCGCGGCTGACTCAGGAAGGGGATGAGTGATGGGTGTGAGTCATCACTCTCGGAGCCAGTGGTCACTGGAGGCGTCCAAACACAGACTCTCAGTGTTGGAGTTGGCAGGAGCTGCGGGGATGGACACGATCGGTCTGTGGCTGCAGTCAGGGAAACCGAGGCCCTGCTCCCCACGCAGCCTGCACACCACACACAGGGAGCCTGCCTCTCCTGGACGAGGTCCACCACAGCTCCCTTTGCCCTCAGTGTGTGGACCCTTTGGGCTGTGGCCCAGTCCCTCCTAACCCCTTGGGGCAACCCCAGCCACAAAGCACGACACGTGGCCACCTCAGGCAGCCTGGGAAATGTGTCTGTACATCACTGCTCTGTGCCAGTGAACACGTGTGTGTGCATGCATGTTTGTGTGCAGATGTGTGTGCGCATGCATGTGTGTGCATGTAGGTGTGTACGTGTGTGTATGTGTGCATGTAGGTGTATGTAGGTGTGTGTAGATGTATGTGCATATGTATATATGTGTGTGCATGCATGTATATGGAGTGTGCATGTGGGTATGTGTATATGTGTGCCTGTGTGTGCATGTAGGGGTGGGTGTGTGTGTGTCGGTGTGCAGGGGTGGGTGTGTGCGTGTCAGTGTGCAGGGTGGGTGTCTGTCGGTGTGTGTGGGTGTGTGGGGGTGGGTGTGTCAATGTGTGTGGGTATGTGGGGGTGGGTGGGTTGTGTGTGTGTGCGGGGGTGGGTGGGTATGTGGGGGATGGGTGGGTCAGTGTGCGGGGATGTGTGGGTGTCAGTGTGCAGGTGTGTGTGGGTGTGCAGGTGTGTGTGTCAGTGTGCAGGGGTGGGTGTGCGGG